>NC_090732.1:170738047-170743047 GCF_036898095.1 Palaemon carinicauda | reverse complement strand
GGTCTATATACCGTAGAGTTTATTCCCTTACGTATTGGTAAAATTATCTTCTGAACGGAACTGTTAAACGCTTAAAAATTTCAGCGCCTGTAATTTTTATATTTTATTTATTAATCAATGATCCGGTTCGAAGATGTTTATTTAGTTTATACTTTATTTTAGTTATTGTTGTTGTTGTTGTTGTTATGTTAAAAGTAAACATTGAATATATTTTAAAGAAAACATTTGCATTGGAAACGACCGTTTTAATTAGTGCTTGGATTTTTACACCACGCAGCTCCTGGCCAGATTACCCAGCATGCACCGGGTTTAGAAATGCTAATGAGTTCTTTGCCATCAATCAGGATACGCAAAATGAATGGGGTGGGGGGGGGGGCTTGTTCCAGGATTTTATAGCGGGTGAGGACAAGAAATTTATGTGCACACATTTTATCATTCTTGTTCGCAAAGTTTTTGGTTTTATGTCCATTGTTTATTGTTTTCCTAATTGGTTTTATTCATTATTATTTTCTTAATTGGTTTTATTAATTATTTTTTTTATTGTACTAATTGGTTTTTACTATTTTTTAATTATTTTCCTCATTGAATTTTACTCGTTATTTGTTATTTTCCTAATTGGTGTTTACCTCATTATTCATTATTTTCTTAATTGGGTTTCTACTCATTTATTATTTTCCTAGTTGGTTTTTTACTTATTCATTATTTTCCTGATTGGTTTTTACTCATTATTTATTATTTTCCTAATTGGTTTTTACTCGTTTATTACTTTCCTTATTTTTTTTACTCATTTACTATTTTCCTAATTGGGTTTTACTCATTTAGTTTCCTAATTGGCTTTACTCATTTAGTTTCCTAATTAGTTTTACTCATTATTTCAGTAATTGTTTTTTTACTCATTAATTATTTTCCTAATTGGTTTTTATTCAATATTTATTATTTTCCTAATTATTTCATACTTATTATTTATTATTTTCTTAGTTTTTTTACTATATATATTTTCTTAATGGTTTATTTCCACTCATTTATCATTTTCCTTACCAGTTTTTACTCATTAATTATTATCTTCCTAATTGGTTCTTATTCTTAAATGTTGGGGACGCCCCCTTCGGGGCTGGGAGGGTGTCCCCTGTTACATCTCGGTTCTCAATGCCCACCGCCCATGCCCCCCCCCCCCTGCCACTGCCCTGGCCCAAAGATTGGCATGTGACTCATATTCCACGAATCCAGTCTAATCATGATGATCTTCATTCTAAAACGTTATTTTTGAAGACGTAATTATGACGTTATTCAATTCTAAAACGTTATCTTGAAGAATTATGACGTTCTTTATTCTAAAACGTTATTCTTGAAGACATTATTATGACGTTCTTCATTCTAAAACGTTATTCTTGAAGACGTAATTAGGACGTTATTCATTCTAAAACGTTATTCTTAAATACTTAATCATGACGTTCTTCATTTTAACATGTTATTTTTGAAGAAAGCATGACGTTCTTCACTTTAAAACGTTATTCTAATTACTTAATCATGACGTTCTTCATTCTAGAAAGTTATTCCTGAAGACGTAATCATAACGTTCTTCATTCTAAAACATCATTCTTAAAGACGTAATTATTACGTTCTTCATTCTAAAACGTCATTTTTAAAGACGTAATCATTACGTTCTTCATTCTAAAAACGCCATTTTTTAAGACGTAATCATATCGTTCTTCATTCTAAAACATTCCAACAACGTCTTCAGTGACGTCTGAGAACGAGCGAAATCTCTGATCCTTCCTCGTGCCGGATTCCAGTCGGAGCAAGACGAGCTGCTCCAAGCTGAATCCTTTGTGATGACATTTTTTATCTCCCACAGCTGAGAGATGAGATGCTTTCGCGGGTCTTCTATTAGGGAAAACCAAACACGATATTTTTTTTATGCTTCTTATCCCTTACGATGCTTGGCTGCTTCCGGATGATTCGTGTGTACTCGGGAAGATGGTGTAGTTGTTTAGTTTGTTGTGTTGAAGCTGTTGGGATGTTGTGGTACCAAGATGTGGGTGTTATTTTAAAGCTGTCGGGATGTTGTGGTACCAAGATGTGGGTGTTATGTTAAAGCTGTTGGGATGTTGTGGTACCAAGATGTGGGTGTTGTTTTTGTTGTTGTGTTAAAGCTGTTTGGGTGTTGTGGTACCAAGATGTAGTTGTTATGTTAAAGCTGTTGGGATGTTGTGCTACCAAGATGTGGGTGTTATTTTAAAGCTGTCGGGATGTTGTGGTACCAAGATGTGGGTGTTATGTTAAAGCTGTTGGGATGTTGTGGTACCAAGATGTGGGTGTTATTTAAAGCTGTCGGGATGTTGTGGTACCAAGATGTGGGTGTTATGTTAAAGCTGTTGGGATGTTGTGGTACCAAGATGTGGGTGTTGTTTTTGTTGTTGTGTTAAAGCTGTTTGGGTGTTGTGGTACCAAGATGTAGTTGTTATGTTAAAGCTGTTGGGATGTTGTGCTACCAAGATGTGGGTGTGGCTTTTGTTGTTGGGTTAAAGCTATTGGGAGGTTGTGGTACCAAGATGTAGTTGTTATGTTAAACCTGTTGGGATGTTGTGATACCAAGATGTGGGTGTAATGCTAAAGCTGTTGGGATGTTGTGCTACCAAGACGTGGGTGTGGCTTTTGTTGTTGTGTTAAAGCTATTGGATGTTGTGGTACCAAGATGTGGGTGTAATGTTAAAGCTGTTGGGATGTTGTGATACCAAGACGTGGGTGTGGCTTTTGTTGTTGTGTTAAAGCTGTTGGGATGTTGTGGTACCAAGATGTAGTTGTTGTGTTAAAGCTGTTGGGAAGTTGAGGTACCAAGATGTGGGTGTGGCTTTTGTTGTTGTGTTAAAGCTGTTGGGATGTTATGGTACCAAGCTGTAGTTGCTATGTTAAAGCTGTTTGGGATATAGAGGCCCAATTAGTGGCTGTGGAGTGTACAGTTGCACACATGAATTCCCGGTACACCTCGCTAGTGTCAGGAGAAGTTTCCAAGATGGTGGAAGTGCCAGGAGGGTGCCAAAGAAGTGTTATATTAATTACGAGTCTCATTCACTTCTCTATCATAACTATGACAAGAGGCAGTTGACTACTTACGTGATTTATAAATTAGGATAGAGGCCCATAGATGGGCTGTGGAATTTACAGTTGCACACATGAATACCCGGTACACCTCGCTCTGACTGTGCAGCGAGTTCTTGTGTTTTAGCCCCTCTCACTACGTCTGTTATATCTCCTTGCATTATCTGTTTGTTTACAGCTTCTATTCACAATCACCATTCACTTTATTATTAGGATGCTAATAGAATTTCCTTCTCCAGTCTCTGTAACTTCTGTTCACAATCACCATTCATCCCTTTCGCCACACAGTAAGAGTGTGACAAGGTGTACTATTTCGGTTCGAGGTGTGCTAGAGACTCCTGTGTCTAACTGTACATGTGGTCTTTCAGGTCTCACGAAGCCAAAGAAGCGATTTGTATGTGAAGAAAAGGAACAGGAGAGAAAGGAAAAACTTATATAAAATGAAAATCAAAACTAAAAAATAGTTTTGATTAACCAGAAAAAAATAGAAGTAACTTAAGCTTAAATCGATTATTAAAACTGCCTGGGAATGGTAAAGTATGGCCTAGTGTTCCCTGGAGCTAAAAGATTAAGGACACTGCTGAAGAGCACAAACCAGGCTATGATGCAGGCCAGGTTTTGAGCCCAATGGTTATTTTGGTCTTCATCATGAGTAAGACAAACGCTATGCGATCCCAGAAAGGGTTAATCAGTCATAAATATCGACTGAGGTACAAATATTTCAATTATTATTATTATTATTATTATTATTATTATTATAAGCTAAGCTACAACCCTAGTTGGAAAAGCTGAATGTTATAAGCCTAATCTAAGGGCTCCAACAAGGAAAAATAGCCCAGTGAGGAAAGGGAATAAGGAAATAAAGCATAAACCAAGGGCTCCAACATGGAAAAATAGCCCAGTGAGGAAAAATTTAAGGAGATAAAGTATATGAGTAGTCGTGTGGAGATACCCGGCCTGTTTGTCTGATAAAATGCTCGAGTAATTACTGATAAGAAGGACATGCCTTTTGCATGAATGCGGTTTTATCTCAAGTACCCTGATAACTTCGGGCGTATAGAAGACAGATAAAGGTTAGCATCTATCGCTTTAGGCTTTTATTTCATACTATACTAAATTTTTTTTTTAATGAGGCGCATTTGCACCGACTCGCAGCGGTTACCCTTTTAGCTCGGAAAAGTTTCCTGATCGCTGATTGGTTAGAATTATCTTGTTCAACCAATCAGCGGTCAGGAAACTTTTCCGAGCTAAAAGGGCACCCCAGCGAGTCGGTGCAAATCTGTCTCACTAAAAGGAATTGGCTATAGTGTACGCGATCCGTCAAAAAATGAGGGCTGAACATTTAGATATGGGTACAGTAACACAGATTCGATCTTTCTCACCCCGTCCCTCTTTACTCACTACAACACGGCAGTTTCGCCAATTTTTGGAAGATTGCAGTTTCCGATTGTTCCTCGAGGGGTACCCCCCTCTCACCAGGGTATGACTAGTTCCTAATCCCCCTTACCCGAGGGACGGGGAGAGACCGAGTAGTTATACGTTGATAATGCCGCTGAGCGTGTCCGAAAAGAAATATATTATTGAAGTCAGCCATATTGTGTATATATATATACACATACACACACACACACACACACATATATATATATATATATATATACTGTTAATCATCTGAACAGATTTATGTGTATAATTGTCACGATGACGTCATGCGTTCTCTATTTCCTCTCATCTGGATTTATCTGGATTTACGGCTTATGTTGATAAGAGTTAACAGGGAGTGTCAGGAGAACGGAGTTTGAAAGGTCATTGTATATATATATATATATATATATTTATATTTATATATATATATATATATATATTATATATATATTTTCACATTTATATATATACATATA
>NC_090732.1:170703094-170723094 GCF_036898095.1 Palaemon carinicauda | reverse complement strand
TCGTAGAGTAATGAAACTTGCAAGGATATACTGTTATGTAGAAAGCTGGAAATGATTAAATTTTGAAGTTCAAGGTCACGGTCAAGCAAAATGTCCAATTCACGTAATTAGCCATAAGTTTGGACATCGTTGTCACATAAGCTTCAAACGTGGTTCATATTTGAGTGTATGGAAATCCACGATAATTAATACATGTTAAGGTCAAATGTCAAGGTCAAGGTCGAGAAATAAGCTGCCCCTCTAGTTGGAAATATTACCAACGTTATGGTTTAAATCTTCTTTCTATTTTAACTGAATGCTCAGTTGATCCTTCTACTGTACAGGAATTAGTATGCTAATCGTTTATCAAGTCTTTGCTGTAGCATATTTCACAATTATTGAAATAATCGTTTTTTTTTTCCTTTTTAATTTTTTTGGTAATGACTTCTATCCATCTATTTTTTGATTTATCCTTTTATTTATACATTATTATTATTATATTATTATTATTATTATTATTATTATTATTATTATTATTATTATTATCATTAAATGCTAAGCTACAACCCTAGTTGGAAAGGCAGAATGCTATAAGCCCCGGGCCCCAACAGAGAAAATAGCCCAGTGAGGAAAGGAAACAAGGCAAAATAAAATACCTTAATAGTAACAACATTAAAATAAATATTCCCTATATCAACAATAAAAACTACAACAAAACAAGAGGAACACAAATTAGATAGAACAGTGTGCCCGAGTGTACCCAAGCAGAGAAACTCTAACCAAGACAGTTGAAAACCATGGTACAGAGGCATTAGCAATATCCAAGACTAGAGAACAATGGTTTGATTTTGGAGTGTCCTTCTTCTAGAAGAGCTGCTTACCATAGCTAAAGTGTCTCTCTTACCCTTACCAAGAGGAAAGCGGCCACAGAACAATTACATAGCCGTAGTTAACCCCTTGGGTGAAGAAGAATTGTTTGGTAATCTCAATGTTGTCAGGTATAAATGAGGAAAGAAGAGAATCTGTAAAGAATAGGCCAGATTATTCGGTGTTGGTGTAGGCAAAGGGAAAAAGAACCATAACCAGAGAGAAGGATCCAATGTAGTACCGTCTGGCCAGTCAAAGGACCCCATAACTCTCAAGTGGTAGTATCTCGGAGTCAGATCCTTGCTCTTCATTACGTATTGAGATCTATATTCAAAGTCTATGTACAGTTGGCTTCAAGAATTGCTGTACACAATAGCACAGATTGCCTATGGGGATGTGTATCGGAATTCTTGGAGGCAACTGTACATTGATTGGAATTCCTGAATAACATTCATCCAATTGTACCCTGGCTCTTCCTCACCGTGATGTGGGACTCTTTCTTTTCAGTCATCTCTCGCTCTGATTCGCAAGCACTTAAGACGTCACGTTCTCTGCAGGTTTTATTTTTAACAGTAGCGCAAAAATACTAATTCCGTCCTCTAGATGATCTTGGTTCTCTGGGGGTGTATTTGGGTACGCTTCTATTAAAATTTGAATTGTATTTCAGTTGCGTTTTTCGTTCTCATGCACACATGTATATATTGTATACTCGTATATACAGTATTTATGTGTGCGGATATATATATATATATATATATATATAATGTATTTTTGTGTGTGTATTTATGTATATAAATATGTATATATACTCGTATATACATACATATATATATATACATGTATATATATAAACTATATATGTATATATATACACAAATATGTATGTATATATATACTGTATATAATCTATATATGTATATTTTATCATTGTGTTCTCTATCCAGAGAAGGCCCCAGTGGGGAACATCCTTACAGTCATGGCTCACTATTATTATTATTATTATTATTATTATTATTATTATTATTTTATTATTATTATACCTACTTACTTACCTTAATTACTTACTTATTTACTTACAACCCTAATTGGCAAAGCATGATGTACAAGCCCAAGGGATATAAACAAATAAAGTAACCCAGTACGGAAAAGAATTAGAGAAGAAACGAATAAACTATAAATGAAGAATATATAGAATCATAAAATATATTATGTCAGGATGTCTGAAAACTTTAAATCAATCAATAATTATAAAATATATTAAGATCAATAACAACGCAACAAAAGATAAGTCGGTGTATAAACTTTGAAACTATACTCAATTTTTTTTAATGAGGCGCATTTGCAGTGACTCGCAGCGGTTGCCATTTTAGCTCGGAAAAGTTTCCTGCTATCCGATTGGTTAGAATTATCTTGTGCAACCAATCAGTGATCAGGATACTTTTCCGAGCTAAAAGGGCATCCCTGCGAGTCGGTGCAAATCTGCCTCACTAAAACGAATTGACTATAGTTTTATATTAACTAAAACATGTAGGAGCTTCTGAAGTTCTACTGATTCATAAATCTGGTTACAGTTTGCTTCGTGACTCATTAGCAGCTCTCGAACCGCTGAGCAAACAAGAACACTTTATTCAATTTGCCAACATCTTGATCATCATCAAAGTATATTTTTTGAGCTGTCAAGAGATTTCCATAGTTTATCTCTCTCTCCTCTCTCTCTCTCTCTCTCTCTCTCTCTCTCTCTTTTTTCATGAGATTTCCATCTCTCTCTATCTTCTCTCATTCACTCTCTCTCAAGAAATATCCTTCTCTCTTTCTCTCTCAAGAAATTTCCATATCTCTCTCTCTCTCTCAAGAAATTTCCATATCTCTCTCTCTCTCTTCTCTCTCTCTCTCTCTCTCAAGAAATATCCTTCCTTCTTTCTCTCTCTCTTATGAGATTTCCATCTCTCTCTCTCTCTCTCTCTCTCTCTCTCTCTCTCTTCAGAGCATCGAAAGCTATATGCTTTGAAACGCCTAAAGTCCATTTGCCTCCTAATTACATCTTCCTCGGGGCCCCCTACAGTAGACGGGCCTTCCTGCATTGGAAGTTCGAGAGGAGAGGAGAGGAGAAGAGATGGAGGGTAGCAATGATGTTACTTTGCTTGTAATTAACGTTGAGCTGAATCAACTCTTCTGAGTTGCGTGATTGGTTGAAAGTGCCTGGCTGTGTCGAAGGAATGGACTGGGTTCAATGCGTAAGGAAATGGGGGTCCCGGTGTTTACGCTGGATAATGCGTTTCGGTTTTCATTTTGTTTGGGTTTATTGACGCTTCTTTACCAAGGATTCATTATTTGTATGTAAGGTACTGCCCTATATTATAAAGAGCAAGTGCCTGGGTATATATATATATATATATATATATATATTATATATATTATATGTATATATATGTAATTTGATATTTATTTCTTATCTCTCTCTCTCTCTCTCTCTCTCTCTCTCTCTCTCTATTATATATATATATATATATATATGGTCACTCTCAGCTCTCCCCATCCCTCGGGTAGGGGAAGGGGGAGTAGTCATTACCCTGGTTAGAGTGGGAATCATTTAGCTGTCAATTTGAACAGTCGCTGCCCTGACATACAAGATTATAGGGTGTCGTACACTTTACTCACTTTTTCTAATGAGGCGCATTTGCACTGACTCGCAGCGGTGTCCTTTTAGCTCGGAAAAGTTTCCTGATCTCTGATTCGTTAGAGTCATCTTGTCCAACCAACCAGCGATCAGGAACTTTTCCCATCTAAAAGGGCACCCCTGCGAGTCGGTGCAAATCTTCCTCGCTAAGAAAAAATTGACTATAGTATTATATAATTCTCCTTCCTCTCTCGGACTTGAAACCTCTTCTGAATATTACGTAATACCCCATAATATGCGTTTACCAGCATATTAGCGTAAATGGTTTAAATAAGTTTAAACGTTTTAAAGGCCACCCATGTGTTGGCAGCGGCAAGGGACAGTGACCTTGCCCTATTAAGCAGGACAATGCCCAAGAAACTTACCATATATACACATGACTAATGCCCAAGCCCCCTCTCCACCCAAGCTAGGACCAAGGAGGGCAAGGCAATGGCTGCAGATAGACCTATAGTCTTCCCCAAAAACCCCCATCCTTGCTCTCAAGGATGGTGAGGTTGCAGAGCGACCAAAGAAAACTAACAAGTTTGAATGGGACTCGAACCCCAGTCTGGTAATCACCAGGAAAGGAAGCCCCTCTGCACCCAAGCTAGGACCAAGGAGTGCCAAGCAATGGCTGCTGATTACTGAGCAGATAGACTTATAGGCAAGAGCACTACCACCAGGCACAATGGAGAATAACTGAATCTCGTTAACCATAGTATTCAAATTTGTCAGACTACATTTCATAATTTTTTTTTCTTTATGTTCATAAAATTATTCGCATAATAAAGTTCACTCTTCTTCAAGGCAGCTTTGACGTTGACACTGTTCTGTGTGATTAATTACATGTTGTTTAGCACAGTAATATACTACAATGTTTCTTGCCAATTTCATGACTGTCATCCGGTGTAATCTTTTTAATGTCGCTTGAAGCAGTTTTTGCTTTTTAGACTTCTCTTGTTTGTTCTGTATTATTATTATTATTATTATTATTATTATTATTATTATTATTATTATTATTTTTATTATTCTTTTTATTATTGTTATTATTATTATTATTATTATTGATTATGGTTATAATTATTATTTTTCACATTATTATTATTATTATTATTATTATTGTTGTTGTTGTTGTTGTTGTTGTTGTTGTTGTTATTATTATTCTAGTCATCAACCATACGGCCACAATTTTAATTGTAAAGTAATGGAACTTGTAGGAATTTAAACTATTGTGTAAAGAGCTGGAAATTATCAAATTTGGGAAGGTCAAAGGTCAAGGTTACGGACGAGTAAAAACGTCCAAAATCAGTTCAAAATGTCAAGAAATATGCTGCCTCGGTGGAGGTCTGCGCTCTACTAAGTACCCCTCTAGTTTTACTCTGTCAGCATGTCATATTTTATTGCTTCATATAGGCTGTTGAGCGCTGCCAAAAAACGGATTATTTATATCATGTCTTCTTGGTGGTTTCTGTTAGAGTGCTTATTGTAGCTAAAAAATATCTGTTTTGTCTCTCTTTCATCATTGTTATTTTAATAACTATTTAGGGTTGTGGTGGCGTAAGTGGTGACGTCCCTGATTGGTGAGATCGCCAGACTGGAGTTCGAGTCCCATTCAAACTCGTTAGTTCATTTAGTCGTTGCAACCTCAACATCCTTGTGAGCTAAGGATGAGGGGTTTGGGCGAGCTTATAGGTCTATCTGCTGAATCATCAGCAGCTATTGCCTGACCCCCCTTGGTCCTAGCTTGGGCGGAGAGGGGGCTTGGTTAGTCTCTACGGTGTTGTCCCTTGCCTCTGCCATTCATGAGTGGCCTTTAAACCTTTAAATCTTTACAGTGATTATCCTAGAAAAAAAATCTTTCACATTTATAAACTGTTGCCAGTTCATTAACGTCCTAAAGCTTGGAAATAATGCCTCACTGAACATTTTATTTCCTTCTTCTTCCATTATTCTGTTGATTTATTTTACCCTGTCTACCACGTCATTTCTGTCCACTTGAGATTCTCATTATATTTTGACACTGTCGGAAAATAAGTCTCTCTTCAATCTGTCATTGTTATTATTAGTTTTCTTCCTTTAGAATATAGGAATAAAATTCACACATAGTCAAAATCTCCTGACCTGACGTTTTTCCCATTACTTTTATTTTTTTGTAGATATATATTTCACGAATGTCTGGAAAACAATAGTTTTTTATCTGGTTTTTTTATTTATTATGGCTCTTAAACTTTTTATTTTTTTTTATTTATCAGGCTCTTAAACTTTTTATATTTTTATTCATAATGGTTCTTAGACTTTTTTATTTTTTATTTATAATGATTATTAACCTTTTTAATTTTTTTTATTTATCTTGGTTCTTAACATTTTTTTTTTTATTTATCATGGTTCTTAAACTTATTATGTTTTTATTTATAATGGTTCTTAAACATTTTATATATTTTTTTTATTTATCTTGGTTCTTAAACCTTTTATCTTTTTTTGTTTATCATGGTATTTTCTTTTTATATATCACGGTGCTTAAACTTTTTTTTTATTTATCATGGTCCTTAAACCATTTATTCTTTTTTTGTTTATCATGGTCATTTATTTTTATATATATCATAGTGCTTAAACTTTTTATTCATTTTTATTTATCATGGTGCTTAAACTTTTTATTCTCTTTTATCATGGTAATTTTTTTTTTATTTATCATGGTTCTTAAACTTTATTTTCTTAATTTATTATAGTTCTTAAACTGATCAGAAATCCATTCTGCCTGGAGCAACCTAACCTGCATCATGGCCTCTTAGCTTACGGTGATGGCAGAAGTAACAAGATATTTATTGTTGATTATGCAATTGCGGCCTCTTTAATAGTCCATTGCCTATTTTAACAGCCTTTTTTTAAGCAGAGAGAGAGAGAGAGAGAGGAGAGAGGAGAGAGAGAGAGAAAGAGAGAGAGAGGAGAGAGGAGAGGAGAGACGAGAGAGAGAACAGCTTACATATATCATGTCCAAACAAGTCTAAAATGACATCGCATCCTAAGAATTTTTTAGAGAGAGAGAGAGAGAGAGAGAGAGAGAGAGAGAGAGAGGGAGTGTGTGTGCTTACACATTTCAAATTATTATTAATTATTCCCCCATAACTTATTCCCCCCCAAAAAATCTCAGGATACCAATGTTGTTCTTGTCTACTTAAACATATGTATGCTCTCTCTCTCTCTCTCTCTCGCTCTCTCTCTCTCTCTCTCTCTGTTTCTAATTGAAAAAAATTCTTAAGATGCCATGGTCCATTATGACCTTATTGACATATATGTAAGTTGTTCTCTCTCTCTCTCTCTCTCTCTCTCTCTCTCTCTCTCAGGTTAAAATTTTAGAGGAAAATGCATTTTGCATTACATAAGGTATTTTTTTCCCCCAAAACATCTCACGATAACAATTTTATTTTTGTCTTGTAAAAACATGTATGCTCTCTCTCTCTCTCTCTCTCCTCTCTCTCTCTCTCTCTCTCTCAGAGGTTAAGAAATTTAGATGAAAATGTATTTTCCATTACTAAAGGTATTTTTTTCCCTCAAAAAATCTCCGGATAACAATGTTATTTTTGTCTTGTCAAACATATGTATCATATGTATGCTCTCTCTCTCTCTCTCTCTCTCTCTCTCTCTCTCTCTCTCTCTGTCAAACCTCAAGGTCCCGTTCTATCAACATGACGCAACAATCCTACTGCCTTAATTGCCCGAAGCAGTTTTGTTTTGGCACGAAGAGCACCAGCTCCCGAGAGAGCATCTGCCATTTCACCGGTTGCACGACCCTTTCCGAGTTGCCATGTTGGCCTTTTTTAAAGTAAAAAAATAATACAAATTGGGCCTTTTTTAGAATTGCTTGGCCTCTAGTAATATCATAAAAAGGTGGGCCTTAAATACTATATTGTTTTGGCTTTTTTCTATTAATGGTTGGAATTTTTAAAGCTGTGGTTGATGAGAAATTAGCTTTTTTCTCATTTAGAAAAAGTGGCAAATCTGGCGACTCTTGGCTGCATTAAGAAAACGCAACCAGGGCGATTCTGACGTCATCAGGGCTATGTACAGCATTTCGGTGGACGCATACTGATGGTTCGGATTAAGGGGGGGCCGCTCTTTGTGTCCCTGTGGGGGTGGGGGCGCTCTCTGTGTCCTTTTGGGGGGTGGGGGGCGCTCTTTGTGTCCCGGGGGGGGGGGGTTGTCCCCAATGGGTAGAACAGGACAGTCACTTGATGGTTTTATTCGTGACTTTGTTTTACGGTGTTTAAGATTAGGTCGTATATTTAAGGTAGATTTCTGAGTCGTGAGGAAAGAAAGTTTTTAGCTAGGTTTATGTTTAATTTTTTTTAATGTTATTTACAAGAAAAAAATATATGTTTTTATTATCAATGAGCACAATATCGAAAATATTTTTCCCTTTCAAGAAAATAAAGAATAATTTTTAAGAAATTGATTTTTTTTTTATATCAATGAGCACAGTATCATATCATTTTCATCATTCTGTTTAAATTATAATTTGAATTTCATAAAAAGTATGTGTTGCAAAGTAAAATAAAAATAAAATACCACGAAATATTTTGCAAAATAAAACAAATTGAATTTCAATAAAATATCTTTGGCAAAAGAAAAGAAAAATGAAAGAATTTCATGAAAATATATTTTGCAAAAGAAAACAAAAATTAAAGAACCGAAGATCACTTTTAGCTTACTGCGTCGTTGATTGTGCAATTTTGGCTCTTGGGATTATAGAATGAGTTGAGCCTATTGGCACTCTTCCCTGTATCATCTTGGCACCTGTGCCAATGGAACCCAGACTCGTGTCTGTCACGGATCACTTTGCTGAAGGCGAGCGAAAGCACTTTATAGAAGAGCTGTTCATTACTTTAGGGAGTTTAGGAGTTTTCATTTAATAATTAAAACATAATTTAAAACATTTTATTTTTTACGTTCATCTGGGCTCCACCAGGCACTAGAAGAATTGGAAGACCAAGGCCTACATGGCTGAGGTTATGAAGCGCGAAGTAGGAGATGAGTATTGGAGAAGTATTGAATTAAAAATATTTCATTCAATGGTTCACTTTTTTTTTTTTTATTCAAACGTTCATCTGGGCTCCACCAGGCACTAGAAGAATTGGAAGACCAAGGCCTACATGGCTGAGGACTATGAAGCGCGAAGTATGAGAGGATGATTGTAGAAGTATTGAATTAAAAAGTTTTCATTTATTAATTCAAACTTTTTTTTTTTTTTTTTTTTTTTTTTTTTTTTGTATTCACATGTTCACCTGGTCTCCACCAGGCACTAGAAGAATTGGAAGACCAAGGCCTACATGGCTGAGGTCTCTGAATCCCGAAGTGGGAGATGATTAATGGAGAAGTACTGAATTAAAAGCTCAAGATAGAGACGACTGGTGAAATCTAACCGAGGCCCTTTGCGTCAATAGGCGTAGGAAATGATGATGATTTTTTTGTATTAAATTCGACTCTTTAGATAAAGAGGAAAATAAGTCCTTTGATGTTAGAATGAGGTTAATGTTTACAAAGTACTAACGATTAAACTTATTGTTTTTTTTCTCTTGCTATTTCTAGCCTTTAATGTTAGAACGATGTTAGTGTTAACAAAGTACAACGATTAAACTTTATGATTATAATACTAATTAGAGAGTAAAAACAGCTATCTTTTAATGTTAGAGACGATGTTAACAACGAACTTGCTATTATCTCTCTCTCTCTCTCTCTCTCTCTCTCTCTCTCTCTCTAAGAAAAATAAGTTATACAAGATTATAAAAACTCTTAATTCGCTCTACCCAAGAGTAAATGGAGTCTCCGTGGTTGGACTAAAAAGTCTTTGACACATCCAAAATCCTGGTAAACCCCCCCCCCCCTCTCTCTCTCTCTCTCTCTCTCTCTCTCTCTCTCAAGAATAAGTTAGACAAGCTTGTAAAAACTAAAAGTTTAAACTAATTCTCTCTACCCAAGACGCAAATGGATCCTCCCCGGATGGACTACAAAGTACCTAAGGCATCCAAAATCCTTGTAACACTCTCTCTCTCTCTCTCTCTCTCTCTCTCTCTCTCAGGAATAAGTTAGACAAGATCATAAAAACTCGAAACATTTAAACTAATTCGTTCTAACCAAGGGCAAATGGAGTCTCCCCTGATGGATTAAAAAGTCTTTAAGACCTTTCTCTCTCTCTCTCTCTCTCTCTCTCTCTCTCTCTCTCTAGATCAAACCAAATCACTCTACCTAAGAGCAAATGGAGTCTCCGCGGATGCACTAAAAGTCTTTGAGACATCCAAAATCCTTGTAACCCCCCCCCCTCTCTCTCTCTCTCTCTCTCTCTCTCTCTCTCTCTCGATCATAAAAACTAAACGTTCAAACCAAATCGCTCTTCCCAAGAGCAAAGGGAGTCTCCGCGGATGCACTAAAAAGTATTTGAGACATCCAAAATCCTTGTAACCCCCTCTCTCTCTCTCTCTCTCTCTCTCTCTCTCTCTCTCGATCATAAAAACTAAACGTTCAAACCAAATCGCTCTTCCCAAGAGCAAAGGGAGTCTCCGCGGATGCACTAAAAAGTATTTGAGACATCCAAAATCCTTGTAACCCCCCCCCCTCTCTCTCTCTCTCTCTCTCTCTCTCTCTCTCTCTCTCTCTCGATCATAAAAACTAAACGTTCAAACCAAATCGCTCTTCCCAAGAGCAAAGGGAGTCTCCGCGGATGCACTAAAAAGGCTTCGACACATCCAAAATCCTGGTAACACCCCCGCACCTCTCTCTCTCTCTCTCTCTCTCTCTCTCTCTCTGTGGGTTACAGCCAATTACTCGCACCTCATTGAAATGAATGACAGTAGAGTGATTACAGCCAAAAGTATTTTTCAGAGATCGTTTTATGGGTAAAGTTTTTACCAGAAATCGCACGCTCTTACCCAGATGTAGATCTTGTTCATGGGATTCTTTATTGTTCCTGGGGTGTGTTAAGTTATTCTGCATTGTTCTTGGAGGTGTGTTAAGTCATTCTTTATTGTTCTTTTGGTGGGTTAAGTTATTCTTTATTGTTCCTGGGGTGTGTTAAGTTATTCTTTATTGTTCCTGGGGTGTGTTAAGTTATTCTCTATTGTTCCTGGGGTGTGTTAACTTTATGGTTATGGTAATGGACGCCTTGGTTATTGCAGATGAGCTGTACGAGGATGTGTGTTTGCAAATGTTTGTGGTAATGGTGTTATTTACATTTAAGTTGATTGTATATTTATGATTGGTAATATGTTAAATGGAATTTATTCATTATTCATTATAGATAGATATTATGGATACTGGTAATATTTGCATTTAGTTGATTGGACATTTATGTTGATTAGGGCTTGAAATGAAAATTATTTATCGTTATTCATTTTAGATGAAGTATTAAAGGAAATGATAATATTTACAATATATTTGAAGGATTAGTTATGATGATTGGGTCGTTGAACGGAATTTATTCATTAATATTCATTATAGATAAATATTAACGATAATGGTGAGGTTTACATTACAATTAAAGGAATATTTATGATGCTTAGAGCATTAAATTGAAATTATTCATTGTTATTCATTGTAGATAGTGGGTAATGGTGATATTTATATTATAGTTAAAGGATTATTTATTATGATTAGGACGGGAAATGGGAATTATTCTTTGTTATTCATTATAGATGGATATTAAGGGCGATGGTGATATTTATATGATAGGTTAAGGATTATTTATGATGATTAGGGTGTTAAATGGAAATTATTCAATGTTATGCATTATACATAGGATTGTATTAAGAGTCTTTAATTGCAAATTTATCTTGTTGTTTTATTTTTTAAAGGGACGTTGATTCAAGCATTACTGTCTTGATAAATTTTTGTAACTGTTGTAGTAGCTTCTAGTTACCTCCGCCCACGAAGTTGGAAGGAGGTTATGTTTTCGCCCTCGTTTGTGTGTGTGTGAGTGTTTATTTGTGAACAGCTTCCTGGCCACAATTTTAATCGAAGAGTAATGAAACTTGCAGGGATTAACTGTTATATAAAAAGCTAAAAATTATTCAATTTTGGAAGGTCAAGGTCAAAGGTCAAGGTCACGGTCAAGCAAAATGTCCAATTCACGTAATCAGCCATAAGTTTGGACATCGTTGTCACTGAGACTTCAAACTGAAAATCCACGCCAATTAATATATGTTAGGGTCAAAGGTCGAGGTCGAGCAGAGGTCGAGAAATAAGTTGCCACGGTGGAGGTCTGCGCTCTACGAAGTGCCCCTCTAGTTTTAACTGATGTAGTAGCTTCTAGTTTTATTATGTTAACGATTCGTGAGTGATGTATTTCCGAGGTGAGACTAATTAGTGTTTTTTATTTTCGGCCTTTTTAACCTTTATAGTAGTAGTAGTAGTAGTAGTAGTAGTAACCAGTGTATTTTATTTTCTGCCTTTTTAACCTTTGTAGTAGTATTAGTTTATTGCTTTTATTCTTAATTAAATTATTAGAATATTTTATTAATGATTGGGATTATCATTATTAATAACTAGTTTACGTGACCCGTAATAAATGACGGATAAATATTTAGATATGTATATATATATATATATATATATATTAAAACATTATTATTACTATTATCGTTTTTATTAACCCATTATAATTATTTTCCTATGTTAAAGTTACATGATATCAATCCAGCTATATCTTTTCCATGTATTTCGTAAGAGTTGCAACTGTTGAGAGATGCACGTATCTGCAGAAATATGTTTGATATTTCCACACCTAGATGGCATTGCATTGCAATATTCACGGCAATTGCAAGGAGGTGCTATGTGGTCTCTTTTATGCGTTTCCCCAAGTTTCCAATCTCTCAATTCACCTTTATTGTTATGCCAAGACGATGCAAGGAAGATCGGAAAGCTTGAGCGAAATACTTGAGCACTTTACTAACGCCATCTTTTGGTGCGATAACAAAACATTTAGTTGGGAGCTCAAACATAAGGGTGGGACCTTTCTTATTATTTTAGTTGTTTCCATTTATGTGAATTTTATTTTTTTCGTAGGGAGAAAAAAATATGCATACATTTTTTTGTTAACAGGTATAGTTTATTTCATAGAATGCATTTAGTTATGAATTTTGTTTTGCAGATAAAAGTAAAAAGAAAAACATGGAATTATTTAGCTGAAATATAGGTATAAAGTGTGTTTTATAAGCATCGTCTTTAGCGTTTACTTAAGATTTAATTTTATATCTTATCAAATCTCTTTAAATCTGATTTAATGAGAGGAAAAGATAGCTCAGATTGTAAATTGAAAAGTGAGAGAATGTTTGATTTTTTATTACTTAAAAAGAATGCTCATGGAATAGTGAAGTAATTTTTACGTAGGAAAAGATGATCTTTCTGATATATATTTTTTTTCTTTAGGAAAAAAAAAAAGAATTATTGCGAGAATAGATTCAAAGTAGATTTTCTTTTTTTACTTTTGCAAACACACACACACACACACATATATATATGTATATATAATTTATATATAAGATATATATATATATATATATACATATATATATATATATATGTGTGTGTATATATATATATATATATATATTTATATATATATATATATATATACACACATATATATAACATAGAATCGTTATCCTGCACATTGATGATCCAAGATAAGTACATAACAATAACTACCACATTAATCATATATATTAATTTACTTATTTATTCATACATTTAATCACACAGACCTCAAACTCGAAACTGAATCTCTCCCAACATACCATCACAAGAAAACGAGATAAGAATTCTTGGCCTTTGATTCCTCGAGTTCAGACTCGTCTGGGTTAGACTGACGAGACACACACACACACACGCACACACACACGTGGCGCAGAGAGAACCTTCAAGCAGAAGTCACGTTGTTATTCCCCCCTTCCCCCTTCTTGAGTTTTCCCTTGAGAATTGGAGGCAAAAAAAAAACAAAAAAAAAACATTTAGTCGTTTTCGAAGAGTTTGTTTAAAGAATATATGATATTCATTAGTATTTTCATATTTATGAGTCATCATCATCATCATCATCATCTCTTCCTACGCCTATTGACGCAAAGGGCTTCGGTTAGATTTCGCCAGTCGTCTCTATCTTGAACTTTTGATTCAATACTTCTTCATTCATTATCTCCTACTTCACGTTTCATAGTTCTCAGCCGTGTAGGTCTGGGTCTTTCAGCTTGGCTAGTGCCTTTATATATATATATATATATATGCATATATATAATATATATAGGTATATAATATATATATATATAAATATATATATATATGTATATATATAATATATATAGGTATATAATATATATACACACATATATATATATATATATATATAAATATATATATATATATATATATATGTGTGTATATATATATATATATATTTACACACACACACACATATATATATACATATATATATATATATATATATATTACATATGAAATTAAATAACCTACGATATAGAAATCAACATACAATCGCTTTTAAAATTTTCAAAGAGGAGTCTATCATTTGATTCCAATAAAAAAAAAACAATCTGGAAACAAGAACAAAAAAAAATGTTGCAACCAATTTTGCAAAAACTTTTTTTTTTTTTTTTTTTTCTTCAATTGGGCTGGCCAAAATCCTTCTGGAATGAATGCCTGCATTTGAAGGCAAAGATTCCCATTATTTTTTATGTATTAGGCGATGCAAGGATGCAGCATCTGAATGGGGATGGTTTTATTGCTTGCTTTAATTCATTAATCGGCAACTCATTTCATATCGTGGGAGATTTGGTGATTAGCGGAAGAGAAAATTTAAAAGTATTTTTCCTTATATGCTTTGAGTTAATAAAAGGTATATATTTAATATAGGGAATTGCTTGAATATTTTTAATATATCTAGTTTTAATCCAGTGGTTTATATTTTAGTTATAAAAGAACTATATAATTATGTCCAGAGGTGATTTTTTCTCATTGCCCTACAGTGACTAGAAACGACTTCATTTGTTATTATTATTATTATTATTATTATTATTATTATTATTATTATTATTATTATTATTATTATTTGCTAACTACAACCCTAGTTGGAAAAGCAGGATGCTATAAGCCAAGGGCCCCAACGGGGAAAATAGCCCAGTGAGGAAAGGTAACTAGAAAAAATAACATATTTTAAGAACAGTACCAACATTAAAATAAATATTTCCTATATAAACTATAAAAATTAAACTAGATAAGAGGAAAACAAATTAGATAGAATAGTGTGCCCGAGTTGTACCCTCTAGCACAGAGGTTCTCAATGGGGGTGAAATTCACCCCCAGGGGTGAATTTTGGGCTTTCAGGGGGTGAATTGTGACAGAAGTAAGTTTATGGTCGAGGAGAGCAATTATAGGCTTTGGCGTAACTGGCCTGTCACGTGGGCTGGGATTATATCATGTGCTGGCCCAGGAAAAATGGATTAGACAGTAATATACAAGTGACCACCCAAGTTAATCCTAGGATTGGAAAAGGTACTGAGGAAGAGACAGATGGCTAGGGAATTAAGTAGGTCCCAAGAAAATTACTTGGCAACTCCAAGGTTGGGAACTCCTGGACTATAAATAACTGAGAAGCTAATATCAAGGATCAAGTTGTGCAGGAGTTAAAGTCTTCAGCATTTAGCTTATTTTCAATTAAACTTGATGAATCAACTGATGTGGCATCGTGTTCCCAGTTGATGGTGTTTGCAAGGTATGTTCACTCAGGTTCATTTAAAGAGGAGTTCTCTTTTGTTCTACCAAGGCCTCTGATATTTTGGAGAAGGTTTCATCTTTTTTTGAATTAGAAAATCTTTCATGGGATAATATCAGTGGGTGTTGTACAGATGGAGCATTAGCTATGTTAGGGACAAAATCAGAATTCCAAGTATGGGTGAAAAAGCTAGCTCCAAAAGGAAAGGCCTTTATTGTATGAGCCATCGTCAGACACTAGCCTCAAAAGCACTTCCTGCTCCGGTAGAGAAGGGTTTAAAATTGTAAATTTCGTCAAAGGAGGGGCTCTCAACTCACGACTTTTCAAGCAGTTATGTACTGATATGGATGCAACACATCATTCGCTTCTTTTTCACACAAATGTTCGTTGGCGTTCAAGAGGAAATGTAACTGAACGAGTATTTCAGCTTAGAGATGAGCTCAAATTGTTTTTTGAACTGCAAGGTAAAACAGAATTTCCTGCCTGGCTGAGTGATGGGGAATGGATCATGCGTCTTGCCTATTTGGTTGATATAATTGTGCAACTGAATAAAACTGAATCTTCAGATGCAAGGAAGGAATACAGACATTATAGAATTCGTAGATGCCTTGGAAGCTTTCATGAGCAAGCCTGAAAATTAGAAGAAAAGGGTAAATGCAGAAAATGGAGCCATGTTTGAGAAACTGTCATCCATTCTTGATGTTTGTGGTGAAGGCAAGGTGCTTCCACAATTGCAAAAAATTAAATTTTGTAGCATTTGAAAGCACTGGAAAATTAATTCAGACGATATTCTCACGAACTTAGTGATGATGAGTTGGATTTAGTCAGAAATCCATTCAAACAGTCGGTTGAAAAAGTTCCTGATGATTGTTAAGATGAGTTTTTGGAGTTAAAAAGTTATTTGGCTGTAAGAGATATGTTCGATGAGAAATCAACAACAGAACTTTGGCCTCTGATGTGCGATTCCTACCCAAAACTGGCAGAAATGGCTATCCGTGTATTGCTTCCGTTTATATCGACAAATCTTTGTGAGTCAGGCTTTTCAACTCTGTTACAAATTAAAACGAAGCATCGCAGTAGATTAGAGGTAGAAAATTACTTGCGTTTTGGCCTTTCAAGCACTCATCCGGGTATCCGAGAATTGGCTAAAAAAAAAAACAATCACAGGTTTCGTCAATCGATGAAATGTAATCTTCTGAATAAAAATAATTGCATCAGCTTCAGTTTGGCCTGTTAAGTAGTTCTTATAAATTTAAAAAAAACTATTTTACTTCCATTCAAGTTTTATATATCCTTCGATATTTTCAATTTGCATATAATTTGTAATATTCCATATAAAAATAATCCATGTAAAGCTGTAAATATATAATTCAGTTTGAAAAAAAGAAAATAAAAGGATTTTTAGTAATATTTGCATATTATATACAATGCACTTTTTGAGACAATTTTTGGAAAGGACGGGAAGTGGGGTTGGGGGGGGGGGGAATGACATAATTGCAAATGGTGAAAGGGGTGCATGGGCCAAGAAGGTTGAGAACCCCTGCTCTAGCATGAGATTTCTATCCCAAGACAATGGAAGACCATGGTACAGAGGCTATGGCACTACCCAAGACTAGAGAACAATGGTTTAATTTTGGAGTGTCCTCTTAGAAGAGCTGCTTACCATAGCTAAAGAGTCTCTTCTACCCGTACCAAGAGGAAAGTAGCCACTGAACAATTGTAGTGCAGTAGTTAACCCCTTGGATGAAGAAAAATTGTTTGGTAATCTCAGTGGTGTCAGGTGTATGAGGACAGAGGAGAATCTGTAAAGAATAGGCCAGACTATTTGATGTGTGTGTAGGCAAAGGGAAAGTGAACCGTAATAAGAGAGAAGCATCCAGTGTATTACTATCTGGCCAGTCAAAGGACCCCATAACTCTCTAGCTGTAGTATCTCAATGGGTGGCGGTTGCCCTGGCCAACCTACTGTTTATTTACTTATTATGATTGGATTTACCATTGGGAGAAGCTGAAACCATGAGGAGACAACTTGATGAAAGAAGGTAGGGTTGACATTAACTAAAAACAACCATCGAACCAGGTGGACTCAGCCGGTAAGAAAACACTGAAAGAAAAATTCATGAGAAATAACAGCTGTTGGAGGAAAAACGTTATATATGCAAATGTCAAACGTTTGCGTTCTTGCGTGTTGTGTTCTGTGTTGATGTAATAGCCTCTATCTGTCTCTTCTACATTCTGATAGAATCTTGGAAAATCCTGTCTTGTGTTCAGGGGGACTATGTTGTTGTTGTTGTTGTTGTTGTTGTTGTTGTTGTTGTTTTTTTTTTTTTTTTTTTTTTTTGAAAAGATTAAGTATTATTATCATTTTGGTAGAAGACCATCTTTAAGGCAAGTTGTAGCTTAGCTTGTGATAATAATGATAATAATAATAATAATAATAATGATAATGGTAAATGATAATGATGATGATAATGATACTGATAATGGTAATGATAATTGATAAATAATAATAATAATAATAATAATAATAATAATAATAATAATAATAATAATAATAATAATAATAATAATAAATGCTCTATGTTCAGACAGCACAGGTTCCCTCCTGGTTGTAATGTTTACTGTATGTCCCGGATGTTGATGGTTTCAATCCTGAAAGACGTCTGCTGTGTTGATTTGCGAAACATTTTAGCTGAGTGAAGGGATGGCATGTTGAGATTTATCAGGAATAAACATTTTTTTTCTTTAAACACAAACATGATTTTCTGTTCTTTAATGTCCTCTGTACCATGATCTTCCACTGTCTTGGGCTAGAGTTCTCTTACTTGAGGGTACACTCGGGCACACTATTCTATTTCTCTTCCTCTTGTTTTGTTAAAGTTTTTATAGTTTATGTAGGAATTATTTTTAATTTTCCTTTTCTTTTCATCACTGGGCCATTATCCCTGTTGGAGCCCGTAGGCTTATAGCATCCTGCTTTTCCAACTAGGGTTGTAGCATAGCAAGTAATAATAATAATAAATAATAATAATAATAATAATAATAATAATAATAATAATAATAATAATAATAGTTTTGTTTTATAATTTTGACAGTTTCTGCTTCAGTTTTTTAATGATTTATTTATAGTTTAGTTTATCAGTTTGGCATTTTTTCATAAACACGAAAATGATTGTTTGTTCTTAAACACTTTTGTTTTATAATTTCTATAGTTTCTGCTATTTTTTTTAGGATTTTAAAATTGGTTAATCAAATTGTCTTTTTAACACAAAAAGGATTTTATGTTCCTTAACAGTTATGTCTTAAAATTTGATAGTTAATGCTTCAGTTTTTTATGATTTATTTATAGTTTGATTTATCAGTTCTTCGTTTAAATTTTTTCTATAACTTTTGCTCATTATCTGATTTAAAATTATATTTTACTGTTTTATCCTAGTTATTCTTTAGTTTTTACTTATAATTTTACTGTATTGTCTGCTGTATCATATATATTTCACTATTAATTTATCTACCTAAAAGCTTTTCCATGATTTAATTTCGTATTCAACAACTTCCAAATATTAACACCTTGTGTATGCGACCCGTCAGAAATGAGTTCTCCCTCTCCCCCCTTTCCGAGAAACGGGGAGAGCTGGGCGCGACCGAAAAGATATATATATATATATATATATATATAAATATATATATAAATATATATAAATATATATATATATATACATATATTATGTACATATATATATATATGTATATATATAAATATATATATATATATATATATGTGTGTGTGTGTGTATATAAATATATATATATATATATATACATATATACATATATATATATATATATATATAGATAGATAGTTCCTCTTTATTATAGAGGGAAGATTTGTTTGTGTGTGTGTATATATATATATATATTTATATATATATATATATATATATATTTATATATTTATATATATATATATATATATATAATAGTCAGACATTTCCTCTAGTATATAAGGGAGATTTTGGTCAATAAATTCCTCATGTAAACCTTTTTATATCAAAAGAAAGAAAAAAAAAAGGAGACGGTAATTGCGCACATGACGTCACGAGCAACTGCTCTGAAAGAGCGCCCTTGAAGGCCATCTTATTTACGTAACCCTTTTTATAAGGTCGACCTCGACGTCGTCGTCAGGATTTTCTCCGCCTCCTGATGTTTGTTTTCGTCAGTGATGGAGGCCCTGGATGCGCATTGCGCAGTCTTGGGAGATCTTGGTCATTTGTTTGTTAATGTATTTGGAGGACGTGACATTTTCTTGTTTGGCACTCGGCCGGGGGGGGGGGGGGGGGGGGGGTTTAGTCTACCAGTTTGTTAACACCTTTTTTTTCATTCTCTTTTTTTGGTACGTAGATGTAGACAAGACATTTCAGTCTACTTGATTGTGTACACTTTTTTGGTGTGTAGGTGTAGACGAGAAATTTCAGTCTACTGGTCTGTTTAAATTGGGGGGGGGGGTCGTAGATGTACACAAGACATTTCAGTCTACTTGTTTGTTTACACTTTTTTTTGGGGGGGTGGGGTGGGTGGGCGTAGATGTAGACAAGACATTTCAGTCTACTGGTCTGTTTACATTTGGGGGCGGGGGGGGGGGGGTTACGCAGATGTAGACAAGACATTTCAGTTTACTTTTTTGTTTGTTTACGATTTTTTTTTCGGCATACGTGAATGTAGACAAATG
>NC_090732.1:170685594-170698094 GCF_036898095.1 Palaemon carinicauda | reverse complement strand
TTTTTTAAAAGTTTATATACTTTGTTACTCTTCTCAAAATATTTTAATTGCTGTTACATTTCTTGTGATTCATTTATTACCCTTTATTTCCTTTCTTCATTGGGCTATTTTCCATATTGGAGCCCTTGGGTTTATAACATCCTAGCAAGCAAGTGATAATAATAAAAGTCATGGAAGATATTGTTTATAATTTATACATGGAATATTATTAAGCGCGCGCGCGCGCGCGCGAGAGAGAGAGAGAGAGAGAGAGAGAGAGAGAGAGAGAGAGAGGGAGAGGTTATTATTATCATTCGACAACTTATAATGTCCTTCAAGATTTGGAGAGAGAGAGAGAGAGAGAGAGAGAGAGAGAGAGAAATATCATTATTAGACAAGTTATAATGTCCTTCAAGGTTTGGGAAAGAGAGAGAGAGAGAAAGAGAGAGAGAGAGAGAGAGAGAGAGAGAGAGATTAATATTATTATTATTATTTTTTATTATTATTATTAAGCAAGTTATAATGTCCTTTAAGGTTTGGAGAGAGAGAGAGAGAGAGAGAGAGAGAGAGAGAGAGAGAGATATTATTATTGTTTTAATTATTATTAGTATTATCATTATTATTATTATTATGAAACAAGTTATAATGTCCTTTAAGGTTTGGAGAGAGAGAGAGAGAGAGAGAGAGAGAGAGAGAGAGAGATATTATTATTATTATTGTTTTATTTATTATTAGTATTATCATTATTATTATTATTATGAAACAAGTTATAATGTCCTTTAAGGTTTGGAGAGAGAGAGAGAGAGAGAGAGAGAGAGAGAGAGAGAGAGAGAGATGTTATTATTATTATTGTTTTAATTATTATTAGTATTATCATTATTATTATTATTATTATGAAACAAGTTATAATGTCCTTTAAGGTTTGGAGAGAGAGAGAGAGAGAGAGAGAGAGAGAGAGAGAGAGATATTATTATTATTGTTTTAATTATTATTAGTATTATCATTATTATTATTGTTATGAAACAAGTTATAATGTCCTTCAAGGTTTGGAGAGAGAGATATTATTATTATTATTATTATTATTATTATTATTATTATTATTATTATTATTATTATTATTATTAAACAAGTTATAATGTCCTTCAAGGTTTGGAGAGAGAGAGAGAGAGAGAGAGAGAGAGAGAGAGAGAGAGACTTAAAAAAATGATCTTGAGACTGAATAAGATAGTTCTGTATAGAGAAATGAAAAATAAAGAGAAAAAAAAGATAGTTTTTATAAGAGGTTAAGAGAGTTCTTGAAAATTTCTTAGAACATGTATGTAAGTAAGTATACTTGTACGTATGCTTGAATGTATGCTTGTATGTACTTCATGACAGGCAAAGCTCTTGTTTGGCATGCTTTTGTTAAGAAGCACTCTTCCGTCGGTTTAAAAAAAAACCGACTAAAAACATTTTTTTTTTTTTTTTGGCCACACCCGCCTCCATCAACACCAACTATTCAGACTGGTGAATAGCATATTTTTTCCACCCTTGCAAAGCTGAGTTAAGTCTCAAGTGGTAACGTATTCTAAGAAGGGGAATAGGCAAGAATAGAAGGAATAAAAATGAATAGACAAGAATATGAAGGAATAGACAAGAATATGAAGGAATAGGCAAGAATAGAGAAGAATGAAAAGGAATAGACAAGAATAAAAAGGAATAGACAAGAATAGAAAGAATAAAAAGGAATAGGCAAGAATAGAAAGAATAAAAAGGAATAGACAAGAATAAAAAATGATAAGAAATCTTTTGGTATATTAAGGAATAGACAAGAATTAAAAAATGAATAGACAAGAATAAAAAGAATAAAAAGGAATAGATAAGAATAAAAATGAATAGACAAGAATAAAAAGAATAATAATGAATAGACAAGAATAAAAAATGATAAGAAAACTATGGGTGTAAAAAGGAATAGATAAGAATAAAAAGGAATAGACAAGAATAAGAAATAATAATAAAACTATTGGTATAAAAAGGAATAGACAAGAATAAAAAGAATAAAAAGGAATAGACAAGAATAAAAAGGAATAGAAAAGAATAAAAAAGAATAAAAAGGAATAGACAAGAATAGAAAATAATAAGAAAACTATTGGTATAAAAAGGAATAGACAAAAATGAAAAAAATCATTAAAAACTATTGGATGGTGACTCATGGGAAGTTTATTATATATGCACATATTCTTTGGACTATAATTAGAACGTGCTTGCGTTCTAAAGTGTTTGAACGCACGTTGAGAGGGAGGTTATTTATACCTGAAGTACACTCGAGCTTATTTTTAATGAAAATCTTTTCCTCTGTGCGTGTGTGTCTTCCTTGGCCTGGTTCATAATACCGAGACTTGATCGTGAAGAGACATTTCCATGTCATTCAAACCATGTGTAGGTCAGTCAAGCCATGTGCAGGGGTGATAAACCATGTGTATGTCAGTCAAGCCATGTGCAGGTCTATTAAGCCATATGCAGGTCAGTCAAGCCATGTGCAGGCTGGTCTGTCGAGTCATGTGCAGGGGTGTTAAACCATGTGTAGGTCAGTCAAGCCATGTGCAGGCTGGTCTGTCGAGTCATGTGCAGGGGTGTTAAACCATGTGTAGGTCAGTCAAGCCAGGTGCAGGTCAGTCATGTCATGTGCAGGCCTGTTAAACCATGCGTAGGTCAGTCAAGCCAGGTGCAGGTCAGTCAAGTCATGTGCAGGTCAATCAAGTCATGTCTAGGTCAGTTAAGCCATATGGAGGTCAGTTAAGTCATGTACAGGTCAGTTAAGCCATATGCAGGTCAGTCAAGCCATGTGCAGGTCAGTCAAGCCATGTGCAGGTCAGTTAGCCATGTGAAGGTCAGTCAAGCCATGTACAGGTCAGTTAAGCCATGTGAAGGTCAGTCAAGCCATGTCTAGGTCAGTGAAGTCATGTGCATGTTAGTTAAGCCATATGGAGGTCAGTCAAGTCATGTGCAGGTCAGTTAAGCTCTATGCAGGTCAGTCAAGCCATGTGCAGGTCAGCCAAGCCATGTGCAGGTCAGTTAGCCATGTGAAGGTCAGTCAAGCCATGTGCAGGTCAGTTAAGCCATGTGAAAGTCAGTCAAGCCATGTGTAGGTCAGTGAAGCCATGTGCAGGTCAGTTAAGCCATGTGAAGGTCAGCCAAGCCATTTGTAGGTCAGTGAAGCCATGTGCAGGGGTGTTAAGACATATGTAAGTCAGTCAAGCCATGTGCAGGTCTGTTAAACCATGTGTAGGTCAGTCAGGTCATGTGCAGGTCAGTCAAGCCATGTACAGGTCTGTTAAACCATGTGTAGATCACTTAAGCCATGATAAGGTCAGTCGAGCCATGTGCAGGTCAGCTAAGTTATGTGCAGGTGATTTGAGTCATGTGCAGGTCAGTTAACCCATGTGTAAGTCAGGCCAGCCGTGGGCAGGTCACTTAGGCCATGTTCAGGTCAGTCAAGCCATGTGCAGGTCTCTTAAAGCATGCGTAGGCCAGTTAAACCATGTGCGGGTCAGTCAAGCCATGTGCCGGGGTGTTAAGCCATATGTAGGTCAGTGAAGACATGTGCAGGTCAGTCAAGTCATGTTTAGGTCAGTCAAGCCATGCGCATGTCTGTTAAATCATGCGTAGGCCAGTTAAGCCATGTGCAGGTCAGTCAAGCCATGTGCAGTTCAGTCAAGTCATGTGTAGGTCAGCCAAGCCATGTGCAGGTCTGTTAAACCATGTGTTGGTCAGTCAAGCCATATGCAGGTCAGTCAAGTGCGCATGTCTGTTAAATCATGCGTAGGCCAGTTAAGCCTTGTGCAGGTCAGTCAAGCCATGTGCAGTTCAGTCAAGTCATGTGTAGGTCAGCCAAGCCATGTGCAGGTCTGTTAAACCATGTGTTGGTCAGTCAAGCCATGTGCAGGTCAGTCAAGTCATGTTTAGGTCAGTCAAGCCATGCGCATGTCTGTTAAATCATGCGTAGGCCAGTTAAGCCATGTGCAGGTCAGTCAAGCCATGTGCAGTTCAGTCAAATCATGTGTAGGTCAGTCAAGCCATGTGCAGTTCAGTCAAGTCATGTGCAGGTCTGTTAAACCATGTGTAGGTCAGTCAAGCCATGTGCAGGTTAGTTAAGCCAAATGTAGGTCAGTCAAGCCATGTGCAGGTTAGTTAAGCCATGTGTAGGTCAGTCAAGCCATGTGCAGATTAGTTAAGCCATGTGTTGGTCAGTCAAGCCATATGCAGCTTAGTTAAGCCACATGTAGGTCAGTCAAGCCATGTCCAGGTTAGTTAAGCCATGTGTAGATTAGTCAAGCCATATGCAGCTTAGTTAAGCCACATGTAGGTCAGTCAAGCCATGTCCAGGTTAGTTAAGCCATGTGTAGATTAGTCAAGCCATATGCAGCTTAGTTAAGCCACATGTAGGTCAGTCAAGCCATGTCCAGGTTAGTTAAGCCATGTGTAGATTAGTCAAGCCATGTGCAGGTTAGTTAAGCCATGTGCAGGTTAGTTAAGCCATGTGTAGGTCAGTCAAAGCCATGTGCAGGTTAGTTAAGCCATGTGTAGGTCAGTCAAGCCATGTGCAGGTTGGTTAAGCCATGTCCAGGTTAGTTAAGCCATGTGCAGGTTAGTTAAGCCATGTGTAGGTCAATCAAGCCATTTGCAGGTTAGTTAAGCCATGTGTAGGTCATTTAAGCCATGTGCAGGTTGGTTAAGCCATGGGTAGGTCAGTTAAGCCATGTACAGGTTAGTTAAGCCATGGGCAGGTCAGTCAAGCCATGTACAGGTTAGTTAAGCCATGTGTAGGTCAGTCAAGCCATTTGCAGGTTAGTTAAACCATGTGTAGGTCAGTCAAGCCATGTGCAGGTTGGTTAAGCTATGGGTAGGTCAGTCAAGCCATGTACAGGGTAGTTACAGGTTAGTTAAGCCATGTGTAGGTCAGTCAAGCCATTTGCAGGTTAGTTAAGCCATATGTAGGTCAGTCAAGCCATGTGCAGGTTGGTTAAGCCATGGGTAGGTCAGTCAAGCCATGTACAGGTTAGTTAAGCCATGTGCAGGTCAGTCAAGCCATGTGCAGGTCTGTGAAGCCATATGCATGTCTGTTAAATCATGTGTAGGTCAGTGAAGCCATGTGCAGGTCTGTTAAAATCTCCCACCATCACCTATCTGCAGTAGCCAGCGTGATGATGAAAATAGACAAACGCTATACATAACTAAGGACATATCTGAGGCCTTTGCCCTGCAGTGGATTATAAACAGCTGCATTTATTGTTGTGTTTTGATTATTGCCAGCGTTTTTGGTTTCACACTTTTAAAGGTTTAAAGGCCGCTCATGAATAGCAGAGGCAAGGGACAGTGACATTGCCCTATCAAGCAGGGCAATGCCCTAGAGACTTCTCGTGAATCTGATTTGATTAAAATGGATTTTGGTAATTTATAAGAAATTGTGGATTCTTCTCAGTGAAGTTCCCTATCCATTTCTTGTATAGCTGATTAATATCTCTATTTTCAATGAAGCCAGATTCATTTACGGCCAAATTTAACCGAGACACTTAATGAGATACTGTGTAGATGCCTTATCATCCCGTCTAGACGTCTAAATCATTGCAATCAATCATTGATAATTTCATTCATAGAATACTTTCGGTGCCGATCTTACAATTGATAAGATGATAGCGAGTGATTGATAACGCTCCATTTGTATTCAATCGTGTGTGGAGGAGCAGACTGTTTGTAAGATAAGCTCTTTTGGCCATTGTTATTGGTGGCCCTGACTGTGGGTGGTCATTGCTGTGGGTGGCCTTTGCTGTGGGTGCCCATTGCTGTGGGTGATCTTTGCTGTGGGTTGATATTGATGTGGATGACTTTTGTTGTGGGTTGGTTTTGCTGTGGATGGCCTTGCTGTGTGTCGCTCTTGCTGCGGGTGGCCATGATGTGGGTGGCCATTGCTGTGGTCCTCTCTTTATGTGGGTGGCCCTTGCTGTGGGTGGCCATTGCTGTGGGTGACCCTGCTGTGAGTGGCCCTTGCTGTGTGTCGCTCTTGCTGCGGGTGGCCATGATGTGGGTGGCCATTGCTGTGGTCCGCTCTTTATGTGGGTGGCCATTGCTGTGGGTGACCCTGCTGTGAGTGGCCCTTACTGTGGGTGGCTCTTAGTGTGTGTGGGCATTGCTGTCGGTGGCTCTTGCTGTGGGTGGCCATGCTGTTGGTGGCCACTGCTGTGGGTGGCCATTGCTCTTGGTGGCACTTGCTGTGGGTGACAATTGATGTTGGTGGCTATTGCTGTGGGGGAGCCTTGCCATGATTGGCCATAGAATTACTTGTTGGTCATAATAAGATCTGTAAATCCTGCAAAGTAATTCTGACAATTCTGTCGTTTCTTGCTTTTTTTCCTATATAACTTTCAAGTTTTCATTATTTATTTATGAAAAAAAAAAGTTTCCTTACATTTTGCTGTTTAACCTCTTGAAAATTTTATAAAAACTACAAAATGCTAATGTGAACCCCCACACCTTGGTGCTGATTGGGCCTCCGCTGACCCATCACATGGCATTATCACCTAAATTCAATTATCATCATATCTTGAATTCAGTCAAATCAATCTATACTATACCATGTCCCGTTTTCAGAATTATGGTGGTGACTTCCTCGTAAAGAAAACGGGAAAGTCTGTTGGAAAGTTGCCAACGTGGGGTTTTCGAGATGTGCATTCTGAGAGAGAGAGAGAGAGAGAGAGAGAGAGAGAGAGATAACATTTGGCATGGGGAGCTCTAATATGTATTGGTATTTTCATTACTTTGAAATGGACTTCAAGTCCATTTTTTTCTACCTGCTCGTAATCTCTCTCTCTCTCTCTCTCTCTCTCTCTCTTTCTTTATATATATATATATATATATATATAAATATATATATATATATATATATATGTAACACTAATTACTATGACTTTAACATTGACATTCTGTTTCCTGAAATAGTTTTTCAACCTAAATATTAATATGATAAAATAAAATGAATTGATTTTAAGATTATATTTTAATATTTCATCCTAAATGATGGAAAATAGAAAATGTCATAATGTACTAAAAGCTCTATTGATATTTATTTATCATATGTAATGCTAATTAGTATAACTATAGCAAAGATGTTTCATATTCTTTAATTATTTTTCTAACCTAAATATATCATCTGAGTCTATCATCATATAAGGAACACAAGGTTGCTAAGCAAGTTCACAACATTTCTCATTTATTATGTTAGTTTTCTAATCTAAAATGTCATCTGAATCCATCATCCTGTAAGGAGCATAGAGTCGTTAAGCAAGGTCACAACATTTCATCTTTATTGCATTAGTTTTCTAACCTACATTTTCATAAATATCTAATTCTATCATCCTTTAAAGAACACAGAGTAACCTTTCATATTTCTTGCATTAGTTTTTAACCTAGAATATCATCTAAATGTTTTATCTTAAATTGAAAACAGAGTCGTTAAGCGAGCTCATATTTCATCTTTCTTGCATATGTTTTCTAACCTAAATTTTCAAAAATATCTGAACATATAATTTTTACAAAGAACGCAGACCAGCCTTTCAGATTTAGTGCATTAGCTTTTAAACTAATTTTTTTATCTGAATGTGTTATCTTAAGTGGAAGACAGAGTCGTTAAGCAAGTCCACACCATTTCATCTTGATTTCCCTAACCTAAATATATCATCTGAATCTATTATCTTATAAAGAACACAGAGTCGTTAAGCAATTTGAACATTTCATATTTATATCACTAGTATTTTAACCTAAATTTTTTATCTGAATGTTTTATCTTAAATTGAAAACAGAGTCGTTAAGCGAGTCCACACCATTTCATCTCGATTTCCATTTCAGGCAACCCACACAATTAAGCGTTGTCTGGCTCCGACGGACGAGGCGCGTTGCCCAGGACGCGCCCATGTGGGAGCCCTCCATGAGGAATCCTCTTGAGGGCCTGTGTGTCTGGGCAGTCCCCGCCAACACCACCATCACCGTCACCCTCTTCAGGGACAATCGAACTAACGAATTTGAAGATAAGGACTGGACTTTCGTCATTGAAGATGTGAGTGGACAGAATAAAAGGCTCTTTCCCTTGTTTTTAGCTTTTTTTATTTATTTTTTTATTCTCTCTCTCTCTCTCTCTCTCTCTCTCTCTCTCTCTCTCTCTTTCTCTCTCTCTCTCTCTCTCTCTCACATAAATTAAGGGTCTCATTTGTTTAAAGAATCTCATTTATCAAGACTCTCTCTCTCTCTCTCTCTCTCTCTCTCTCTCTCTCCTGGGATATTCCACTGCAGGATAAGGGCCTCAGACATCTCCTTCCACTCCTGTCTGTTTATGATCTTTCCATACCAGTCTATACCCGCATTTTTTCCGAGCTCGTCTTCTCTTCCTTCTCCTGCTTCGATTACAATCTCTAAGGACCCTTTCAGTTATTCTATTTGTACATCTATTATCTGTCATTCTCATATGTCCAGCCCACGTCTATTTCCCTTTCTTGTTAAAAAATCCCCTACTTCAGTTTGCTCTCGTATCCACGTTGCTCCTTTTCTGTCTCTTAGTGTTATTCTCATCATTATTCTTTCTAAAGCTTTTTGGGTTTTAACTAGCTTATGTTCTAAGGTTTTAGTAAGGGTCCAAGTTTCTGGTGCATAAATTAATTCTGGAAGGGCCTTCTGGTTAAATACTTTTCTTTTTAGAAAAAGTGGCATTTTCCTTTCATTTTCTCATTTTGTTAACCAAAAGCTCTCCATCCCAAGCTTATCCTTCTTTCAGTTTCGATCCTATGTCCAGGGGAAACACTTACTGTCTTTCTTAAGTACACGTATTCATTAACAATCTCTAGAGGTTCGTTCATAACCCGTCTCTGCATTTTCATTAATCATTATCTTAGTTTTACTTATATTCATTTTCAGTCCTACATTTCTGCTATCGATATTCAAATCTTCTATCATCTTTTGCAACTCCTCCCATGATTCACTAAACACAACTCTGTCATCTTCAAATCTTAATTCCTACATTTTTTCCAATCTAAATTCTTAAAACCTTTTTGTAGAAATTATGTGAATAATTTAGGAGAGATGTGGTATCCCTGCTTAACTCCTTTCTCAATTGAAATTTTCTCACTGTATTATTGTAGTTTTAGCATTACGGTACTTCCCGTATAGATATCTTCAAGTGTTCTAACATAAGGTTAATCTATTTCTTGTCCTTGAAGGGCTTTCATTGCTATTGAAGTTTTGACAGAATCAAAAGCTATCACATAGCCTATAAATGCCATACACAGTGGTTTGTCATACTCTGTTGTTGAATACTCACTTCTAAAGCCTTCCAGATCTTTTGGTTGAATAAAGTCTAGCTGTCTTTCTATTCGGACTTATATGATCTTTGTAAACATTTTATATATTACGAGAGTAAACTTATTGGTCCGTAGTTTTTAATAATAATAATAATAATAATAATAATAATAATAATAATAATAATAATAATAATAATAATAATAATAATAATCATCATCATCATCATCTTTATTTCAGCAAAAGCCTTATGCAGAGTTACAATAGGGGTTCAGTGATCTAACACTTTTGACATCAGTAAAAAAAAGATGAGATATGTCTTTTGTGTCTCCTTTATTGTGAACTAATAAAATGGTACAGTTTTTCCAAACTGTATGTATAGTACATTCTTGCAAACATTTTGTTTAAGAGTTCAGCGAGTGTTACTTCTATGAAATCTCCTCCATCTATTATTAAATTAATTGTTAGGTCATATTCTACCGCTGCTTTGCCTCTTTTCGTGGCTTTTACTGCTTTGTTTGCTTCTACTGATACTTTTGGTAAAGCTCATGCGTTATTATTATTATTATTATTATTATTATTATTATTATTATTATTATTATTATATTGTTATTATTTTTATTGTTATTATTATTATTATTATTATTATTATTATTATTATTATTATTTGCTAATATACAACCCTAGTTTTCAAAGCAAGATGCTATAAGGCCAGAGGCTCCATCAGGGAAAATAGCCCTGTGAGGAAAGAAGACAAGGAAATAAAAGAAAAAAATAACAACTAAAATACAATTTAAGAACAGTGACAACATTAAAATAAAAATTTCATATGTAAAACTATAAAAAAATTTAACAAAATTAGAGGAAGAGAAAATAAAAATAGTGTCCCCCGAGTGTACCCTCAAGCATGAGAACTCTACCCCAAGACAGTGGAAGACCGTTGTTTCATTATTTTGATTTGCAAAATTATTTTGTATATCACTATTATATATTATTTTATAGAAATCCTCTGAAATTTTAATCACTCCATCTCTTTTGTGGATAATATTTACATTGTCATCCTATAAAGCAAATATCTGTTCTATGTCTTCTTTTCATTATCTTATTGTGTCACATTTATCTTGTTATAATTAGTTTAATAGCAGTCCATCGCCACCGATAACGTCTCCAGGTATTGTGATGGAAAGTTTCCTTAGCAGAACGTGATTTTTTTAAGCCATTACTGACATATTTTTACTCTGAAGACGTTGTATTACAATGAAGTGTTTGCTGATGTGCCTTTGTTTCAATTTACTTTGGTCGTCCCATAAAATGTCTGAAGAGAAAATGGTTATGAGATAAACAAGAAAACGTAACTATAATCATATTTAGGGGAGACCTTATTATATATGTTTTCATTCCATACTGTTTCATTTTCTAATAATTCTTCTTCTAGTTATGAATATGTATTATTATTATTATTATTATTATTATTATTATTATTATTATTATTATTATTATTATTATTATTATATTATTATTATTATTATTATTAAGGAGCCTTTGTAGTTCGATGGAACAGACCAGGCGTAAAATATAAAATGTTATGACTGAAAAACTACATTTTAAAATGGAATATAATTTCAGGTCCCCATTTCTCCCCAGTTATCGTCGACAGGAAAGCGACACAATTAAATTCGTGTTATTACAATATTATCTAATTTCATCTCGCTATTTCTCCCCAAGTATCGTCGACGGGAAAGCGATACAATTACATTTGTGTTATTACAATATTAACTAATTTCATCTCCCTCTTTCTCCCAGGTATCGTCGACTTGAAAGCCACGCAATTACAATTGTTTTATTGTAACATATCTAATTTCATGTAACTGTTTCTCCCAATGTATCGTCGACGATATTAAATAATTTCATCTCGCTATTTTTCCCCAGGTATCGTCGACAGGAAAGCGACGCCAGGTAGCAAACGGCGCAAATCAACATGAAGCAATATGCCGGGTTCAGTACGCAACACGACGTGAAGATTAAACTGCGACCCTTGAGCAAGAAAGTCGTGTCGGCCTCTCTAGACTTCACTCTCTCGTGTCTCTTCTTGAGAGAGGGCAAGGCAACGTGAGTACACTAAAGAAAACAGGAACTTTTTCTTTCTAAATAAAAGTCTGTTTATTCATTGATTTCATTCTGTTATTATGAGAAGAATTTTTACGGGTCGCATTCACTAGTATATTTGTATAAGGTTCCTCCCAACTCCTCCTCACTCCCTCTCCGAACGGGCTCCTCTCAAGCCCTCCTCACTCCCTCTCCTAGCAGGTTCCTCCAAGTCCTCCTCACTCCCTCTCCTAGCAGGTTTTCTCCCAAGTCCTCCTCACTCCCTTTCCTAGCAGGTTCCTCCCAAGTCCTCCTCACTCCCTCTCCTAGCAGGTTCCTCCCAAGTTTTCCTCACTCCCTCTCCTAACAGGTTCCTCCCAAGTCCTCCTCAATCCCTCTCCTAGCAGGTTCCTCCAAGCCCTCCTCACTCCCTCTCCTAGCAGGTTCCTCCCAAGCCCTCCTCACTCCATCTCCTAGTAGGTTCCTCCCAAGTCCTCCTCACTCCCTCTCCTAGTAGGTCCCTCCAAGTCCTCCTCACTCCCTCTCCTAGTAGGTTCCTCCCAAGTCCTCCTCACTCCCTCTCCTAGTAGGTTCCTCCCAAGTCTTCACTCCCTCTGCTAGCAGGTTTCTCCCAAGTCCTCCTCACTCCCTCTGCTAGCAGGTTCCTCCCAACTCCTCCTCACTCCCTCTCCTAAGAGGTTCCTCCCAAGTCTTCCTCACTCCCTCTCCTAGTAGGTTCCTCCTAAGCCCTCCTTACTCCCTCCCCTGACAGGTTCCTCCTAAGCCCTTCCCATTCCCTCCCCTAGCAGGTTCCTCCCAAATCCTCCTCAATCCCTCTCCAAACAAGTTTCTCCCTAGCCCTCATCATTCCCTCCCCACCATCTAAGATCTTGATACTGATTAGTAAAAATTCTTACACATAAAAATGAGAACTTTAATTGGTATGATAATTTTCATCATATGGGAAAGAGAACAAAATTTCGTCAATCTTCCTTATATTTTGAGTATAAAAATAAAAGTAATATTTTTTTTTTTATGAAAAAGGGGACAAGAAATAAGTGCAACCCTTTGTCAAAAATAGTCTCATTTTCATAAGTGGGCTCTTTCTCTGCTGA
>NC_090732.1:170678094-170680594 GCF_036898095.1 Palaemon carinicauda | reverse complement strand
TTCCACGAACCTCTCTCCATATCACCTTTCATCTTATCTTGCCATCTAATTATCTGTTCCTTCACCCCTAATTTTTTATACTCATTTCTTTTCAAAATTCCTGTCCTCCACCTTCCTCTCTATCATTCGGCGTCAATGACCTTAGGTTTCAGGATACCAGACAACTCCTAATCAATCAATCAATCAATCAATACTCCTTAGCGTCCTATACCATAGATATTTCTCAATCAACCAATCAGTACTCCTTAGCGTCCTATACCTTAGATATTTCTCGGACTTTTAAAGCTTTGTGATGATTTTTATGCTTAATTCGTTGAGATATGTTTACGACGCTCAACAGACTCCTGGCTATTACAGTGGTAATGTGTTCGCCTTGCATTCGCATGGCGGCAGATCGATCCCAGCCTGGGATCGTGAATTATTTACTGGGGAGTTTAATGCTGAGGTTGGGTATCCCAGTGGTGGGTTTGGTTAGCTCGACTGACGTTCTGGTGCGATTCTCTTCAGATGATACTGGACCTCAAACCAGATACTTTAAACGTGTTAATATTCTTTAAAATCAGAGAGAGAGAGAGAGAGATGAGAGAGAGAGAGAGAGAGAGGTTTTCAATATTTGATTAACGAAACGATAAGAGAGAGAGAGAGAGAGAGAGAGAGAGAGAGAGAGAGAGAGATTTCAATATTGGTTTAAAGAATCGGTGCCAGTGAAGGCTATTAACATGAAAAATGATTCTGTTTATGTATGTTAATTTGCTCTTGCATAATTTATCTTGAACTTCTTTCCCTGCCATATTATTGGAAATAAGTGTTGCAAAGCGAAACATAGATTCTTGCGGGTTATAATTTTTATAACCTTTTTTCATTGTAATTTTGTGCTTTATATAATCAGTTAATTCGAGGAAAATTAGACGAAATCTTTTTTTTTTTTTTTTTTTTTTTTTTTTTTTTACCAATATTCAAGGTAGTTCGTGAAAAATTAGCGACACAGCCATTTTTTTTCATTAAAAATTCAAAGAAAATTTTTATTCACTAACAGTAAGAATTCTATTTTTCAATAAATTTTCTAGTTTTCTAAGATTGAAAATTAAAGAATTCAAATAAGGATTTTTATACATCAGAAATAAGAATACTCTTTTTCAATAAATTTTCTATTTTACTGAAAATAAAAGTTGAAAAATTCAAATAAAGAAAATTTTCATTCACATCAGAAGTAAGTATACTAATTTTCAATCATTTTTCTTTTAATTTACTGAGAATGAAAATATAAAAATTGTAATGAATATTTTTTCATATCAGAAATAAGAACATTTTTTCAATAAGTTTTCTATTTTACTAAAATTAAAAGTTGAAAAATTCAAATAAAGAAAATTTTCATTCACATCAGAAATAAGTATACTAATTTTCAATGATTTTCTTTTAATTTACTAAGAATGAAAATATGAAAATTGTAATGAATATTTTTTTCATATCAGAAATAAGAAAACTTTTCAATAAATTTTTATTTTACTAAGAATGAAAATCGAAAGATTTTAATAAAGATTTTTTTCACACCAGAAATAAGAGTACTCTTTACTAAGTTTCTTATTATACTTTAGAAACGGATTTTCAATTTTACTAAGAACGAACGAAAAAAAAAAAAAAAAAAAAAAAAACTTATATTCACGCTTCTTATCCGAAGATACATGGATGCTGCCTCTGGTCCAAGACCGCCTCGTTATCATGCATTTTTCGAAAAATGAAACGCCCCCCCCCCCCCTCCCCCTCAAAAAAAAAAAAAAAAAAAAAAAAAAAGCATGAAGGTTGTTTTCGAAGGGCGATTGCTTCCAAGTGCTTGCTATCCATAACAAATATCTGATCATGACCATAAATCAGGGTGTGGGCGAAAAATGGTCTGATCACTTTTGCTTCGGAAATTTACGAATATTTAGATGTTTTTCGTCTTACGCTTTTGGTTGGAGCGATCATGTTGTATATTGATGGGTTTAAAAGTAATGGATGTTTTATTTGGATATTATGTGTTTATTTTTTTATATTTATTGATTAAATGCTGGTGATGTTAATGAGGGAAACGGCTTATGTATGTGTTTCTATTAAAAGACACTCCAAAATCAAACCATTGTTCTCTAGTCTTGGGTAGTGCTATAGTCTATGTACCATGGTCTTCCACTATCTCGGGTTAGAGTATAGAAGAGACTCTTTAGCTATGGTAAGCAACTCTTCTAGGACACTCCAAAATCAAACCATCGTTCTCTAGTCTAGAGTATTCCCATAGCCTCTGTACCATGGTCTTGTGTCTTAGGTTACAGTTCTCTTGCTTGAGGGTACACCTGGGCACACTATTCTATCTTATTTCCCTTCCACTTGTTTTGTTAAAGTTTTTTATATTTTATTTAGGAGATATTTATATTGATGTTACTGTTCGTAAAATATTTTATTTGTTCTTGTTTCCTTTCCTCACTGGGCTATTTTCCCTGTTGGAGCCCCTGGGCTTATAACATCC
>NC_090732.1:170673094-170675594 GCF_036898095.1 Palaemon carinicauda | reverse complement strand
GGGACAGATGTTGGCCTGTGGGTATCTACGATGTTCAGACTTTCAGAAGCATATATTGGTTTGGTGTTGTAATGTGATGTTCAGATACCCAGAACTAGATAATGGTTTGTTGTTGATAGTGATATTAGGACGTAGAAAATGTTATTGATTTGTGGTTTGATCTGTTAATCGGATCCTGAAACAGATATTGGTTTGTGCTGTTTTTGGTCGGATCCAGAAGTAGATTTTAGTTTGTGGTCTGCTCTATTTGTCGGATCCTGAAAGTTATATTGGTTTGTAGTGTGCTTTGTTGGTTGGATCAAGAAACCGATATTGGTTTTTGGTTTCTTGTGTTTGTCGGATCCAGAAACAGATATTAGTTTGTGCTGTTTTGGTCGGATCCAGAAGTAGATTTTAGTTTGTGGTCTGCTCTATTTGTCGGATCCTGAAAGTTATATTGGTTTGTAGTGTGCTGTGTTGTGTTGGTTGGATCAAGAAACTGATATTGGTTTTTGGTTTCTTTTTGTTTGTCGGATCCAGAAACAGATATTGGTTTGTGGTCTGCTGTTTTGGTCGGATCCAGAAATAGATATTGGTTTGTGGTCTGCTCTATTTGTCGGATCCAGACAGATATATTAGTTTGTAGGGGGCTGTGTTTGTTGGATGTAAAAACTGATATTGGTTTTTGGTTTCTTGTGTTTGTCGGATCTAGAAACAAATATTAGTTTATGGTCTGCTTTTTTGGTCGGATCCAGAAACAGATATTGGATTGTGGTCTGCTCTATTTTGTCGGATCCATATAGATATATTACTTTGTAGTCTGCTGTGTTGGTCGGATCCAGAAACAGATATTGGTTTGTGGTCTGCTGTATTGGTCGGATAAAGAAACCTATTTAGTTTTGTGGTCTACTGTTTTGGTCGAATCCAGAAACATATATTGTTTTGTGGTCTGTGTTAGTCGGATCCAAAAAAGATATTAGTTTGTTATCTGCTATGTTGGTCGGATCGAGAGACAGATATTGGTTTGTAGTCTCCTGTGGTGGTCGGATCCAGAAACATATATTATTTTGTTATCTGCCATGTTGGTCGGATCCAGACACAGATATTGGCTTGTTGTCTGCTGTATTGGTCGGATCCAGAAACAGATATTGTTTTGTGGTCTGCTGTGTTTGTCGGATCCAGAAGCAGATATTGGTTTGTGTTTGTCTGTGATGGTCGGACCCAAACACAGATATTAAGACAAGATATTGATTTGTAGTTGGCTGTGATTTTAGTATCTAGAAACAGACATTGTTCTATTTGTTCTATATTCTTACCTGTAAACAATGGACACAAGATTTGACCTTTCAAACTACACCGTTTAAATCCTTTTAAGTCAGGTACAGGTATCATACAGATTTTGGTCTAGAATGTGGTTTAATTTGTTTTTATTAGTTTTTTTTTTTTTACATCTTTAACTTGGAGTGAATGTCAATTAAATGAGTTTTGAAGATATTTAAAGAAAGGGAAGCATGGTAAGAATTGATTTCATATGGTACCCCCCCCCCTCTCTCTCTCTCTCTCTCTCTCTCTCTCTCTCTCTCTCAGAGCAAATGCAGTGTGTTTATACAGTATCGTCCTTCGCTGGTTTTGAGTTCATTCTTGCTTTATTCCCCCTCCATCTCTCCCCCCTCTCCCCTTTCCCTCTCCCCCTCCTACAAGAGCTATGTAGGTCCCCTCTCTCCTCATTCCCTCGTCTCCCTCTCCTACAGGAGCTATTTAGGTCTCCTCTCTCCTCATTCCCTCGTCTCCCCCTCCTATAGGAGCTTTTTAGTCCCCTCTCTCCTCATTCCCTCATCTCCCTCTCCTATAGGAGCTGTGTAGGTCTCCTCTCTCCTCATTCCTTCTTCTCCCCCTCCTACAGGAGCTATGTAGGAGCGCAGGTAAAAGCCCCACTCCAGCGGAGTAGACGTTTGAGTCGACATCCCTGCTAAGGAAATTATCATAGTCTGGAGTTGGGTCATATTTATGACCCCAGGTCACGGCGTTCTAAGGGATTTTATTCGAGATTAATGTCACTTCTTGTTCATCTCTTCTTGGCTGATGGGGATGGAAGAATTCTAGGGGTGACTCCGGTTTGTCCTGGTACACCTCGCTCTGAAGAAGTGTAACTAGCCACACCCTTTCTGCGCGGCGAGTTCCCGTGGTTATACACGTATATTTCTGGCTGGGCAAGGATTCGAACCTATGCCCTGAGCCGAAACAATCCATGCAGGAACGACTTTACCAATCGAGCTATAATTTCCATTATACATACATTCCCAAATTAGAATCTTGTTTTAAATGCCATTATGGTTGATATATATATATATATATATATATACCTGATGTGAAACAGCTAGAATGACAGGAAACATTGTAACATTCATTCCTTATTTTCTGGCTTATGAAGTTAATATTTAATATTTATTATACATATAATATTTATTATTTATGATTTAATTACGCAATTATGTATGTTTTCATGTATGTATCCATATCT
>NC_090732.1:170660594-170665594 GCF_036898095.1 Palaemon carinicauda | reverse complement strand
TTACAGATAGATAGATAGATAGATACATAGATAGATTTTATGCCTCTTTTGTGGTATTAAAATGAAAATGGCCCTTAACTTCATTCAGATAATTATGATAAGTATATTTTGGTTTATGAAGAATATTTTCAGGAATATATCGTTATGGGAAGATATATATATATATATATATATATATACATATGTATATAATATATATATGTATATAAATGGTAATATAATTTAAAGTGTATTAATAAATGTTTCAGGTGATTTACTAATTTAGCTGATAAAATTTCAGTATATTCTTATGTACATTTTTATATGTATTAATATGTCATTTCAAATTTTTTCCTGATTTCTTATTCTAATAAATCTTTTCATTCCTTTTCTTGATGAAAAAAACATCTTCCTCTATCTCTCCTACTAACTGTCCCCTTCTTAAAACACAACCTTCATTTGATGTCTTCTGTTATCTTTTCATTACCTTCATAACTTATATTCTACATTAATAACTGTCATTTCCTTATGTAATTGTATTTTGAATGAACGTATACCTACATTTTCCCCCAATTCTGAATTGTTTTTATTTACATTTTCTCCAATAAATAAATAAATGCTTTTGTATACAAATCGTCTGCTGTCATGGCCTGGTGTGATGTCTCATATCATTTTCTAATTGTGTGTGGTGTCCCGTCCTTCTCCCTGGCCATTATCCTCCACCCTGTTGAACCCTGTGTGTGGCCTCGTGTTGATGTTTGGCTGGGTGGCACTGCCTCGTGTTCTTCTCCTCTCCTTCCCATACCACCAACACTTTGGTCCTCCTCCTCCTCAACTCCTCCAATTCCTCCTCCTTCTCCTCCTCCTCCTCCTCCAACTCCTCCTTCTCCTCCTCCTCTCCTCAACTCCTCCTTCTCCTCCTCCTCCTCCTCCAACTCCTCCTTCTCCTTCTCCTTCTCCTGCTTCTCCTTCTCCTCCTCCATCTCCATCTCCTTCTTCAATTCCTCCTCCTCTCCATCTCCTCCTCCTTCTCCATCTCCTCCTCCTCCTCCTTCTCCATCTCCTCCTCCTCCTCCTTATCTCCCTCCTCCTCCTCCTCCCCTTCCTCCTCCTCCTCTTCCTTCTCCTCCACCTCCTTCTCCTCACCTCCTTCTCCATCTCCTCCTCCTCCTCCTTCTCAATCTCCTCCTCCTCCTCTAATCCTTCTCCTTCTTCCTCTCCTCTTTCTCCTCCTCCTCCTCCTTCTCCTCCTCCACCTCCTTCTCCATCTCCTCCTCCTCCTCCTTCTCCTCCCTCCTCCTCATTCTCCTCCCTCCTCCTCTTTCTCCAATTCCTCCTCCTCTTCCTCATTCTCCAATTCCTCCTCCTCTTCCTCATTCTCCAATTCCTCCTCCTCTTCCTCATTCTCCAATTCCTCCTTCTCCTCCCTCCTCTTCTTCCTCTTCCTCATTCTCAATTCCTTCTCCTCTTCCTCATTCTCCAATTCCTCCTCCTCCCTCCTCCTCCTCCTCTCCTCCCTCCTCCTCCCTCCTCTCTTCTCCTCCTTCTCCTCCCTCCTCCTCATTCTCCAATTCCTCCTCCTCATTCTCCAATTCCTCCTCCTCCTCCTCCTCCTTCGCGATGTCGGTGGTCAGGTCGTAGCTTTCAGTGAGCGTCCAGCCGAGTGTCCACCTTGAGTCGGCGCAAAGGCCGGTCCGCCCTCACCTCGCCAGGCTCTCCAGGTACACCGCCCTTCGCGCCCGACGACGCCCATGGGGTCGTGGGTGTGTTGTCCCACCTTTCTTTTTTAAAAAATGCCGCCCACACGCTTCTTGTTTGATTCCTGTGTTCACCCACACGCTGTAGCTGAGAGATTTGTTTGATTGTATTTTAGCACTTTTCTCACACTTCTGGATTTAGCTGTTTAAACTTCGCGAATATCTTTTTGCTGCTGCGTTTTTTGGTCTCTCTCTCTCTCTCTCTCTCTCTCTCTCTCTCTCTTTGTATTTAGCACTTTTTCTCACTTCTGGATTTAGCAGTTTAAACTTCGCGAATATCTTTTGCTGCTGCGTTTTGGCTTCTCTCTCTCTCTCTCTCTCTCTCTCTCTCTCTCTCTCTATTTAGCCCTTTTTCTCACACTTTTGGATTTAGCTGTTTGAACTACGCGAATATCTTTCTTTTGCTGCTGTGTTTTGGCCCCCCCTCTCTCTCTCTCTCCTCTCTCTCTCTCACTCTCGCTCTCGCTCTCTCTCTCTTCTCTCTCTCTGTCTCTCTCTCTCTCTGTCTCTCTCTCTCTCTCTCTCTCTCTCTCTCTCTCGCACGCTTTTGGGTTTGCGTTGCACAAGGCTGTTGATTTTCACACTTTGCATCTCTACTATTAAATGTTTTACTCCGATCTTGGACAACCGAAGCAAAGAAAATACTTTGAATTTGAATTTTCGAGAATTTGAATTTTATTTTTTATTTTGAGCTTCAAGAAGATGAAAGTCTTTTGAATTCTTTTGTTTTTTTTTAGGCTTCAAGAGATGAAAGTCTGAAATCTTTTTTTTTTTTTTGAGGCTTCAAGGAGATGAAGTCTTTTGAATTTTTTTTTTTGAAGCTTCAAGAAGATGAAAGTCTTTTGAATTTTCTTTTATTTTGAGCTTCAAGAAGATGAAGTTGAAAGTCTTTTGAATTTTTTTTTTTTTTTTGAGGCTTCAAGAAGATGAAAGTCTATTGAATTCTTTTTTTTAGGCTTCAAGAAGATGAAAGTCACGTTTTATTTTCTCTCTATATCTCTCTCTTCTTTTTCTTCTTCTCTTCCTCTTACTTGAAATGGTATGATCAGGAAAATGCTTTATCTTATCTTCGCTTCAAGGGGCTTTTTTCGCAAAGCTTATGTTTGCCAAAATAAAATAAAATTGCAAAGCTTTATTTATAAAAGAAAAATATTTTTCTGCAAGGAAATTAAGGAAAGACCTTGTCTAAAACTAGCTTTTATTATTATTATTATTATTATTATTATTATTATTATTATTATTATTATTATTATTATTATTAATATTATTATTGATTTTATTTTTATTATTATTGATATTATTATTATTATTATTTTTTTTATTATTAATATAATTATTATTTATTTTTTATTATTTATTGTTATTATTGTTTATTATTTATCATTTATTATTATTATTATTATTATTATTATTATTATTATTATTTTTATTATTGATATTATTATTGTTCTATTATTTATTATTATTATTATTATTATTATTATTATTATTATTATTAATATTATTATTATTATCATCACTATTATTATTATTACTATTATTATTATTATTACTCTTATTATCCTTATTATTTATTGTTATTATCATTATCATTATTATTATTAAAAGCTCATTATGCAGATAGGTTAATTCTTTCCATGATCATACCATGTATTTTTGTTCAGTAGTGATTATAGTGCGATTCTAATTATGTATCCAAGGTATGTATTAAGACACATACTCTTATGGTTGTATCTTTTATTGGCAAATTCAAGGTCACGCGTAGCCTTAATTACTTGTTGTTGTTGTTGTTGTTGTTGATCTGCAAATTGTTTCATAGTGATTACGTAGTTAAAGTATATAACTTTTGCATTGTAGTATTATAGGAAAATCTAGCAATGTATATTGATATATTAATATATAATATATAATAGATAATGTATTTTATAGAAGGTAAAGCCATAATAAACCGAATGTATTTTATAGTCTAGAAAGATTTTTTGTAGAGTATTGTATTATTTAATTATAGAATCATAGAAGTCTTAGATGATAATCCCTAACACTTTATGAAACAGTTTGTCGAAGCACTTCTTGTTTCGCTGTTTTTTTTTTTTTAATAGTTGTTGTTTTTTAAAGGCTATTGTGACTTGCCTTTTGAAACTCGCATTGCATACGACTAAATAATGCAAGTATTACGATTAATGCATTGAACGTCTGTGTCGTTTTTATTCTTGCAGTTTTATTTCCAGTATTACACGCACTGAGTAGCTGTTATTATACGTTATGCATACATTCGTGTAATTGTTTTGCGGTATAGATTTAAGATGATTGATTTGCAGACGTTTTTACCTTGTTTTTTTTTTTCATGTACTAATGGTTAAGTTTGATTTGCAAACGCTTTTACGTTGTTTTTTCATGTACTAATGGATAAGTTTGATTCGCAAATGTTTTTACGTTTTTTTTCCATACACTAATGGATAAGTTTGATTTCCAAACGTTTTTACCTTGTTTTTTTTTTCATGGACAAATGGATAAGTTTGATTTGCAAACGTTTTTACCTTGTTTTTTCATGTACTAATGGATAAGTTTGATTTGCGAACGTTTTTACCTTGTTTTTTCATGTACTAATGGATAAATTTGATTTGCAAATGTTTTTGTTTTTTATTCATGGACACATGGATAAGTTATAATAGAACTTCTCAGTTTTTTATTGGGGATTTTACTGAATTATATAGGTGGTTTTTTATTTGCATTTTTTTAGTGAAGGCGTTTTTTTCATTTACACTTAGAAATGTTTTTTTCAATGCCATTTGTGTATACAATGGTAAATTAATGTCTATACTAATTGCGTATAGAAAGGTAAAATAATTGAGCTATAGAAAATGTTGTTTGTTCTTTGTATTTGATATACGTAAGTAATAAAGTCTGCTGTCTTATCTGTCTTCAGCAAAGGTGAGTATTCTACAAGATCATGAAAGTATTGGTTTATGGCTTGTTTTACTTTTGCCAAAGTTGATAAGGATAGCCCTCCCTTTTTGTAAGCAATGCCCATAGAATTAATTTAGAATTTAAAAGTTTTAAATGCCATGGAAGCCTGTAACCAGACTTACAATTTTGAAAATTAAGTAGGCTTTTTGCTGGCAACGCCCCCAGGAAACATAAAAGTTAGAATTTCAAAGTTTGTAAATGCCAGAGAAGCTTGTAACCAGACTTACAATTTTGAAAATTGAGTGGGCTTTCTGTAAGCAACGCCCCTAGTAAAAATAAAAGTTATAATTTCAAAGT
>NC_090732.1:170648094-170655594 GCF_036898095.1 Palaemon carinicauda | reverse complement strand
GGTACGGTAGTGTATGGGGATCTCTCAGGCTTTGGGTATGGTAGGGTTGGGGAGTGTATAGGGACCTGTAAGACTTGTGATAGGGAAATATAGTGTATAGGGAGCCGTTAGGCAGACTGTAGGGTAGGGTAGGGGAGTGTATGGGGATTTGTAAGACTGGCGATAGGGTAGGGTGTATAGGGATCTGTAAGGCTTGGGGTATGGTAGGGTAGTGTAGGGTACAGGGACCTGTAAGGCTTGGGGTAAGGGTAGGGGAGTGTATAGAGACCTGTAAGGCTTGTGATATGGTAGGATAGTGTATAGGGATCTGTTAGGCAGACTGTAGGGTAGGGTAGGGGAGTGTATGGGGATCTGTGAGACTGGGGATAGGGTAGAGTAGTTTATAGGGATCTGTAAGGCTTTGGGTAGGTTATAGGGACCTGTAAGGCTGGGGGTATGGTGGGATAGGTTATAAGCTAGGAAAATTGGGTTATAGGGACCTGTAAGACTTGTTGTAGGGTAGGGTAGGGTAGGGTATAGGGCCTATAAGGCAGGGGCTAAGGTATGTTGCATTTATAGGGGAGGGAGAGGTTGGCAAGGAGCCATCCCCTGAAGCTGAATGTTCCAGTCGTTTTGTAAATTGTAAATGCTTCGGAAGAAATAAATCGCTATTTACCGGAAACATCGCTGAAGTTTTCTCTTTTCATATTCCCGCTATGGGTTTTAATAATTAATATCAATAGGTTTTTTGTATTTATTGCATGCTTGATTAAATTATTCTGCTTATGATTTCCACCGAATATATCTTTTCTTACACGTTCTCTGTCGTTCTTTCTCAATATATATTTATTTGACATCTTACTTAAGGTAAGTAATATTTTCCTTTTGAATTTAATAAGTAGGAAGCGATTTCTCGATACCCTTAGAAATATATCTTCAGCAAGTAAGTAAAATTCTCTTCTATAAAAACTAGATAAAAAGCAGCGATCGGATTTATTTTGTTATCGTGTTAGAAAACTCCTAAGAGCGAGATATGTCTGATATGATAATACTCTTAAAAAGCGAGTTTTTACCATCCCTGTAGTGATAAATTATTTTTAATTATGTAATTTTAGTATAATTTCCCACTAATCATTTTCTGTGTCTCTTTTAGTACTTAAGAATAGATTTTAAGAATTGAAATACATCTCGGTTTATTGCAAATATAAATTTAAGGCATTGTTAATTTAAATTCCATAATTTTACCAGATGTAGCTCCTAATTCATAGCCTGATATTTATATTCCATTGCATCCAATTATGGTTATAGCATCAAAACAATGAATTTGTATCAGAAGACTTCACTACACATCTGTGTTGACATCAATAATCCCTAATATATGTTTGTTTCTTGAAATCAAGACTCAGTGCGCTCGGATTAAATGTTCATCATGATTCTAGTATCTTTAACCAATTAAAAGTCCCCGGTTGTAACATCATTGATACCGGATAACATCCTTATAATTATAATAACCCAAGTCTTCTCTAGTACTTACCGCACTAAGCCCTTATCGATAAAGCACCTAGATGATAAAATGAGTGTTACCGAAATGAAGGAATTTAAGTCATCCCCAATAAATACAGTAGTTTCTGAAATGCAGTCAAGTGATCCCCGTTTTCTATATCTTAGAGGTGACTACTTCAAATATTTGATCACGTCTTCGTTTTCGGATTTGTTCCCCATTTTCTATATCTTAGGGGAGACTTGTTTGAATAGTCGAGCATGACTCCTCCGTTTTCTATATCTTAGGAGAGACTTCCTTAAAGAGTCGCTCAATATTAATATCCAACGGGTATGCAAAATCCATCTTTTCCAAAGCGGATTTTGCATCATACAAAACTTTCATAATAAATCTTAATAATTTGTTGGTGATTATCAATTAATATTTCGGTAATACTTCGTAATTATAGTAATAATTAGTCATAAGTAGAGTCTTTTTGCCATCGGTTAATTTTAAAATTATTAAAGACATCGTTAGGGTTCGATTCTTCCTTCCCTACACAATAAAAGTCTCAAATTCAGGATTATTTTATTATTGAGGAATTCTTTATTGAAAGTAAAGTTGTGTCTTCCGATTAACTTTATCAAGGTCAGTACAGTATTGTTGTATACTTCAAAATATATTTATTATCAATTTTCTAGATTTTTTGATATTTAAATGACATGTTTCGGGTACTTTGCCTCTTAATGTTTGTCGTCAGTGTCATTTTATTTGCGATGTCGTTTTTTTTTTTTTGTCATTTGTACAGCTTTGCTCATATATTTTTTGTTTTTTATTTTTTTGTCGATGGCAGAGAGACATTTAGATCAAAGTGTTTGTTTATTTGTAACACTTGAAACCGGGTGCACATTGTGTTTGTCTGCTTGTAAAGGCGGGTTTTATATGGTCGAACACGGTTCGTCGAATGTGGTTCGACAGACAAGTGTTTGAAATGATGTTCGAACGGGTGAACGGGGTATTCGCTTGTCGAACCCGTTTGTCGAAGGGGTCTAAGAAAGTCCTATCTCGCCTTGACTTTTGTGGGCAGGGCTTCATTGTCCACCAACCTTATATGCATTTGTGACCGACTCCACCTCTTCGAACCGTTTGATAAGCAAGTTCAACAACTGGGTTCGACGAACCGTTCGATCATGTATTACCTCGCTCAAGACGCACCTCTTGTTACAATCAGCTTCCAAAGATCATGTCTTTACTAACACTGTGGCTTCTGGTGCGCTGCCCTTCCTCCAATACCCCTCCCCCCATCTGTCATCCCAATCTCTCACCCCCTTCTTCAAATTGTCGTTTCTCCCCCTCCCCTTCTTCTCCCTCCCTCTCTTCCTCCCACTCTTCCTCCCCTCCCTTCTCCTCCTCCTCCTCCTCTCCCTCCCCTTCTTTCCTTTTCCCCCTCCTTCCCCTCCCCCTTTCCCCCTCTCCCTTCTCCCCCTCCCCCTTCTCCCCCCTCCCCCCCCTCCCCCTTCTCCCCCCTCCCCCCCTCCCTTCTCCCCACTCCCTATCCCCGTCCTCCCTACTCCCATTCCCCGTCCTCCCCACTCCCCATCCCCCTCCTCCCCTCCTCCCCCTCCTTCCCCTCTCCTTCCCCTCCGCCCTCCCCCTTCTCTCCCTTTCCCCCTCCTTCCCCTCCCCTTCCTCCCCTCCCCCTCCCCCTTCTCTCCCTTTCCCCCTTTCCCCCTCTGTCCCCTCCCCCTTCTCCTCCCCCTCCCCTTTTTGTGACAGTGCTGGATCCCGAGTTCTCCTTTGGCTTGAAGTGCTCCCCGGGACGGGAATACTCTCTCAGCAGGGGATTCTCCCTCGGGGAGGACTACGACGCCCTGGACCATTTTCATTTCGGGCGCGCCCACCACCACAACCATCACCAGCTGCAGCCCACCTCTGCCCTCTCACCGCCCCACTCACCGCCCCACTCACCTTACACGCCTACGCCCACCGCTACTCCACTCCAAGGTACTGAAATTCGGCGTCAACTCTTCATTGGATTAAATAGTGTATTACTTTTGGTCAATTACTCCTTGGTTTACCTTTGGAGGAGTCTCCTGGAAGCTCACATCGGAGGTGTCTCCCGGAAGCTCACATCGGTGGTGTCTCCTGGAAGCGCTCTTTGGAGGAGTCTCCTGGAAGCGTCCTTCGTAGTAGTCTCCTGGAAGCGCCCTTCGGAGGAGTCTCCTGGAAGCGCCCTTCGGAGGAGTCTCCTGGAAGTGCCCTTCAGAGGAGTCTCCTGGGAGAGCCCTTCGGAGGAGTCTCCTGGAAGCGCCCTTCGGAGGAGTGTCCTGGAAGCGCCCTTCGGAGGAGTCTCCTGGATTCGCCCTTCGGAGGGTAATCTTAAGTCAGGGGCGTTTTGATAAACCATTTTAACTTTTTTTTTTCTCGAGGAAATAATTTTTAGATTAAGTTTTCTTTTTTGAATTCTTAATAATTTTTGAAATTGCTAAAGAATAAATTACGAAAATTCTTCATAATTATTTTGCAAGAGAAACTGTGATCGATTTCCACAATGAAATTGTTTTATATACATTACAATTTTCTAAGATAAATTTAATAAAAAAAAAATATTTCATAACTATTTAGCAAAAGAAGCTGTGAACAATTTCCACAACAGATTTTTTTTTTTTTTTATGTACAAAACTAAAGTTTTCTGAAATGAAATTTTTTGAAAATTTTCCATAATTATTTTGCCAGAGAAACAGAACGATTTCCTCAAAGGATATTTTTTAAAAATAAATTTTCTGAAATAAAACGATGAAAATTTTCCACCGTTGATTTTTTTTCTTTATAAACGCAATACTAAATTTTCTAAAATAAGATTGAAAACTTTCCATAGTTATTCTACAAGAGAAGCTGCGAGCGATTTGTACAATTGATTTTTTATAAATACAAAGCTAAATTTTCTGAAATAGAAAAAAATAAAATTGAAATATGTAATACAAAACTAAATTTTCTGTAATGAAAAGATTGAAAAATCTCCATAAGTATTTAGCAAGAGAAACTGTGAACGATTTCCACAATTGATTTTTTCTTATAGATACAAAGCTAAATTTTTCAAAATGAAAAAATATTGAAAAATATCCATAATGATTTAGCAAAAGAAACTGTGAATGATTTCCACCATTATTATATTTTTTTTCTTAAAATTTTCTTATAAATACAAAACTAAATTTTCTGAAATGAAAAGATTGAAAAATTTCCTCAATTATTTTGCGAGAGAAACTGTGAAGGATTTCTACCATCGAATTTTTTTTTATATAAATACAAAATCATTTTTTTTGAAATGAAAAACATTGTAAAAATATTATTTTGCAAGAGAAACTGTGAATGATTTCCACCATCGATTTTTTTTTTCATATAAATACGAAACAAATTTTTTTTTAAATGAAATAAAAAGGATAAATTTCCATTATTATTTTGCAAGAAAAACAACGATTTCCAAAAAAGATTTAGTTTTTGAAAATAAAAAACAATGGAATAATTTCTATAAATACTTTGCAAAGGAAACTGCGAACGATTTCCACAATTGATTTTTTTATAAACACTACTAAATTTTCTGAAATAAAAAATTTTGAATTTTTTTTTCCAAAATCTAATTTTTGAAGACCCCAAGGGTGGGCTGGTTGATGGTAAGAAAGGTGAGCGCGCTCCTGTATTGCACTAATCTACACTATTTGTCAACTGATTAACATTCGCTCCTGTAATATTATGGTACAGATCATGTCTTTATTTCCCCTGTCTCTCTGTATGCTGTATTATTTGTAAGCTTGTTAATCTCTGCTCTGCACCTATACTAATTGCATTTAATCGCTATGGGTCCCCTTTTTTACAAGTTCAAAAAATTTTTTTTTTCTTATTTTGGAGTCAATAGTTAATTTTCATGTTGATATTGATCAATTCAGCGTAATTTGTTCGATGATTTGAAATTTTAAATATTGATAATTTTGTCTTGAAATTTATCTTGTTGTTTTGGAGTTCAATAGTTAATTGTCATGTTATAATTGATAAATTCAGAGTTTCTTTGAATATTTGAAATTTTGAATATTGATAATTTTGTCTTCATATTTATCTTTTTTTTTTTTAAATTAAATAGTTAATTTTCATGTTAATATTGATAAATTCAGAGTAATTTGTTTGATGATTTGAAATTTTGAATATTGATAATTTTGTCTTGATATTTATCTTTTTTTTTTTAGTTTAATAGTTAATTTTCATGTTGATATTGATAAATTCAGAGTAATTTGTTTGAGGATTTGTAATTTTGAATATTGATAATTTTGTCTTGACATTTCTCTTAATTATTCTTTAACATTTTATATTCACTTAAATTTAAAACAATAGAATGCCATTAAGATATTAGTTAATTTTCATGTTAATACTTATATATTATGGGTAATTTGTTTGATAAGTTGAAACTTTGAATATTGATAAAATTATCTTGATATTTCTCTCAATCAATTATTCACATTTCATATTCAATTAACTTTAAATAATAGAATAGCATTAAGATATTAATCAGAATTAATTTTATAATCTAATTATGATTCTTATATTATTGAATTATTGTAATTTTATTCCATGTTTCATAAATGAAGAAAAAAATGTTGGGCAATTTATTTTTGTTAATGTCTTCAGAATGTCCCTGTTTACCTCAGATATGTATGTACGCATGTGTGTACGTATGCAAGTATGCAATGTATATACTTATGTACAATGCATAATGAGAACCAGGCTCGAATGAGAGACTAGGGCATGAATATATTTAACAGCCCCTTTAAGAAATCCTTCCAATTTATCTCACTAACCTGATTTTTTATTTAATTTTCTGAATGTATGTATGTATGTATGTATGCATGCATAATGAGAGTCCCAGGCATGAATATATTCAACAACCTCTTTAAGAAATCTTTCGATTTCGTTACCTCACTGACCTTATTTTTTTTTCTTTTCTGTATGTATGTATGTATGTATGTATGTATGTATGTATGTATGTATGTATGCAAAATGAGAGACCCAGGCATGAATATATTTAACAAGCCCCTTGAAGAAGTCCTTCCAATTCGTATTCTCAGTAACCTGATTTTTTTTTTTGTATGTATGTATGTATGTATGAAATAATGCCTAATGAGAGACCCAGACATGAATATATTTAACAAGCCCCTTGAAGAAGTCCTTCCAATTCGTTACCTCACTGACCTGATTTTTTTATTTCTTTTTTTCTTTACTCTTGCCTTCCTTCACGTCCTGGTTTGGTCCTATTAGAGTCCCCTATGAATGCGTTCGACGAAACAGAGGAAGACGCCGCCACCCTGGAAGGCGGCGAGGAACAAGCACAGGCCATCAGCACCGAAGGCACTTCCGGTGCACCCGGGGACACATCCGCCCAACCGCCGCCCGCCGAAGGATCCGTTGCGGGCGCGTCTAGTGATATAGGGGCGGGATCCTCTTCCGCGTCCGTGTCTTCGCCTCCACAGCAGCCCTCACAAGCTTCCAGCGCTCAGGCGACGCCCAAGCCTGAGATCTCTTCCGTCCAAGAGGGGTGAGTGTTCGACTTCTGGTTTTGGTTTTGGGGATGATTGATTGATTGATTAATGAGTTATCTGGTGTTGTGTCGACTTCTAGTTTTGGTTTTCTGGGATGATTGATTGATTGATTAATGAGTTATCTGGCGTCGTGTCGACTTCTGGTTTTGGTTTTTGGGATGATTGGTTGATTGATTAATGAGTTATCTGGCGTCGTGTCGACTTCTGGTTTTGGTTTTTGGAATGATTGGTTGATTGATTAATGAGTTATCTGGCGTCGTGTCGACTTCTGGTTTTGGTTTTTGGGATGATTGGTTGATTGATTAATGAGTTATCTGGCGTCGTGTCGACTTCTGGTTTTGGTTTTTGGGATGATTGGTTGATTGATTAATGAGTTATCTGGCGTCGTGTCGACTCCTGGTTTTGGTTTTTGGGATGATTGGTTGATTGATTAATGAGTTATCTGGCGTCGTGTCG
>NC_090732.1:170634853-170642594 GCF_036898095.1 Palaemon carinicauda | reverse complement strand
TCTCTCTCTCAACTGATCTTTTTCACTAGTTTTACATTCATTCATCTCTCTCTCTCTCTCTTAACTGATCTTTTTCACCAGTTATACATTCATTCATCTCTCTCTCTCTCTCTCTCTCTCTCTCTCTCTCTTAACTGATCTTTTTTACTAGTTTCACATTCATTCATCTCTCTCTCTCTCTCTCTCTCTTTTTCATTACCCATTCTTTTCCTAAAATCATCAAGTTTATTCCTCTTCCTTTGACGCCCAGATCTCAATATCCCTTCCAACGCAAACGCAAAAGAGACAGGATACAAATTCACTAATCACTCTCTCTCTCTCTCTCTCTCTCTCTCTCTCTCTCTCTCTCACAAACAAACAAACACACGCACACACAACCCCCAGACAGTCATAACAAGACCATTACACGCCCGGACCACCATCAATACTAATGAAGCCAAAACACTGATGGAACATTTATAAACAATTAATTAGAAGGGAAAAGTCCCTCGGGAGGGGGTAGGAGGGGGAGGAAGGGGGGGAAATAAGGCAACCCACCGGAGGGGAAATCCCACGAGGGGAGATTTACTACCAACAAATCAAGTCCCCAATGAGGGATTTATCGTAGATATTTACAGGGAGGGATTTTCAGTGGGATTCGCTTCCCCTTTTCCAGCGTGGAAGGAGACAGGCTTCACTTGTGGAATATAATACGCTCGCGGGTTGCGTATGCGGCCCTCTATACGCAAAAGGGAACAGCAGGTGAGTAGGTGCAGACGACGCCTGGTGTAAATCGTGATGACTACTTGTGGGTAAATGATGACTCCCTCTTTTTTTTTTTTGGGGGGGGGGGGTTGCATATGGGCTTGTGCATATGGCACCTATGGTCTTGTTTTTAATGAGCGTATATTTTTTTATGCAGCGTATGGAAAGTATGTATTTGTGTGTATGTATGTATGTATGTATATGAATATATATTTGTGTTTATGTAATAGACGGTGTTTTATATTTCTGTATATCTGTAGGTGTATATTATATATATACATATATATATGTGTGTGTGTGTGTATATACACACATATATAAATATGTATATATATATATATATATATATATATATATATATATATATATATATATATATATATATATATATATATATAGTTACGAATGACTACTAAAACACAATCATACACATTTTCCTTGACCACGACAAATGCCTATATTCAATTACATTTACGTACATTTGTGAGCGATAAAGGTTGAACTCAATTCCAGAAATAGTCATTAGAATAGTGTACTATTTCTTCGCGCTGTCCGCTGACTCATCTCTAGCTCCCGGAGATAGATAGCAGCGCCGTCCATTAAGGTAATTCATCGCCGGCGATATCGCCAAACTATGTAGTTTTAATAATTGCACTGGCTCTTTAATTTCTATAATTCCTAAAATATTTCTGGTCATGATTGCTCTTATAAGCCTTGATGTTGGAGGTTCAGGCTAACATAGCTGATTTGCAACTGGCAGAATAATAAGGGTATTAAAGATACAATAATAATAATAATAATAATAATAATAATAACAATAATAATAATAATAAAAATTATCATCATCATTATTACTATTATTATTATTATCGTTATCATTGTATCTCTAATACACTTAGTATTCTATCAGTACAGTAATTAGGCAGATATAAAAACCAATGAGATAATGAAAGCAAATAGCCTTACATGAAAAAAAACCCCACACACATTATATATATATATATATATATATATATATATATATATATATATATATACATATATATATATATATATATATATATATATAAATGTGTGCGCGCGAGCGCGTGTATATATATATATACTGTACATATATATATAATATGCGTGTTTGTGAGCGTGTGTATGTGTGTGTATATATATATATATATATATATATATATATATATATATATATATATATACACACACATTAGAGTGAGAGAAAGAAATTAAAATTCTCTCTCAAAAAATCCTCATGTCAGTGAGTCATTATTCACACCTCACGTGTTTAGCATAATGAGGATACGAAAAAAAAAAAAAAAAAAAGAAGAAGAAAAAACACTAGGATGTCGGGGCACCGGATAGGGCATGGAAAGGTGGCCGGGCGAAAAGAACTAGAAGTTAATCCTTCCCTGATGGAGCGATAATGGCATCAAATTTCGTTTAATACACCTAATGTCTCAGGTGAACGAGTTGCGGTCGACGATGATTGCGCTTCTCTCTCTCTCTCTCTCTCTCTCTCTCTCTCTCTCTCTCTCTCTCTCTCTCTCTCTCTCTCTCTCTCTCTCTCGAGACGGAATTACAACGACTTGTGTAAGTTTTCGTAAGTTAAAGCGAGGTTGTTTTTTCCACACACACACACACACACACACACACACACACACACACACACACACACACACACACACACATATATATATATATATATATATATATATATATATAAATATATATATATATATATATATATATATATATATATATATATATATATATATAGAGAGAGAGAGAGAGAGAGAGAGAGAGAGAGAGAGAGAGAGAGAGAGAGAGAGAGAGAGACTCGTTCTATATGATATAGGGTAAATATAGCTGATAAACAAATGCGCGCTTTCCTTAAAATTGGTTTATTTTCAAGCAACACCAAACTACGAGTAAACGAACAATTTACCTTAAAATTGGGTAATTTTACAAATAGCATAAAACAACGAGTAAAAGAACAATTTACCTTAAAATTGGGTAATTTTACAAATAGCATAAAACAACGAGTAAAAGAACAATTTACCTTAAAATTGGGTAATTTTACAAGTAGCATAAAACAACGAGTAAAAGAACAATTTACCTTAAAATTGGGTAATTTTACAAATAGCATAAAACAACGAGTAAAAGAACAATTTACCTTAAAATTGGGTAATTTTACAAGTAGCATAAAACAACGAGTAAACGACATATTTACCTTAAAATTGGGTAATTTTACAAATAGCATAAAACAACGAGTAAACGACCTATTTACCTTAAAATTGGGTAATTTTACAAATAGCATAAAACAACGAGTAAAAGAACAATTTACCTTAAAATTGGGTAATTTTACAAGTAGCATAAAACAACGAGTAAACGACCTATTTACCTTAAAATTGGGTAATTTTACAAATAGCATAAAACAACGAGTAAACGAACAATTCACCTTAAAATTAGTTTATTTTCAAGAAGCAGAAAACTACGAGTAAACGACCTATTTACCTTAAAATTAGTTCATTTTCAAGAAGCCGAAAACTACGAGTAAACGACCTATTTACCCTAAAATTAGTTTATTTTCAAGAAGCCGAAAGCTACGATTAACGACCATTTACCTTAAAATTAGTTTATTTTCAAGAAGCCGAAAACTACGAGTAAACGACCTATTTACCCTAAAATTAGTTTATTTTCAAGAAGCCGAAAGCTACGATTAACGACCTATTTACCTTAAAATTAGTTCATTTTCAAGAAGCAGAAAACTACGAGTAAACGACCTATTTACCTTAAAATTAGTTTATTTTCAAGAAGCCGAAAACTACGAGTAAACGACCTATTTACCTTAAAATTAGTTCATTTTCAAGAAGCCGAAAGCTACGATTAACGACCATTTACCTTAAAATTAGTTTATTTTCAAGAAGCCGAAAACTACGAGTAAACGACCTATTTACCCTAAAATTAGTTTATTTTCAAGAAGCCGAAAGCTACGAGTAAACGACCTATTTACCTTAAAATTAGTTTATTTTCAAGAAGCCGAAAACTACGAGTAAACGACCTATTTACCTTAAAATTAGTTTATTTTCAAGAAGCCGAAAACTACAAGTAAACGACCGATTTACCTTGAAATTATTTTATTTTCAAGAAGCCGAAAACTACAAGTAAACGACCGATTTACCTTGAAATTATTTTATTTTCAAGAAGCCGAAAACTACAAGTAAACGACCGATTTACCTTGAAATTATTTTATTTTCAAGAAGCCGAAAACTACAAGTAAACGACCGATTTACCTTGAAATTATTTTATTTTCAAGAAGCCGAAAACTACAAGTAAACGACCGATTTACCTTGAAATTATTTTATTTTCAAGAAGCCGAAAATTACGAGTAAACGACCTATTTACCCTAAAATTAGTTTATTTTCAAGAAGCCGAAAATTACGAGTAAACGACCTATTTACCCTAAAATTAGTTTATTTTCAAGAAGCAGAAAACTACGAGTAAACGACCTATTTACCCTAAAATTAGTTTATTTTCAAGAAGCAGAAAACTACGAGTAAACGACCTATTTACCCTAAAATTAGTTTATTTTCAAGAAGCAGAAAACTACGAGTAAACGACCTATTTGCCCTAAAATTAGTTTATTTTCAAGAAGCAGAAAACTACGAGTAAACGACCTATTTACCCTAAAATTAGTTTATTTTCAAGAAGCAGAAAACTACGAGTAAACGACCTATTTACCTTAAAAATTTGTTTATTTTCAAGAAGCCGAAATTTACAAGTAAACGACCTATTTACCTTAAAATTAGTTTATTTTCAAGAATCAGAAAACTACGAGTAAACGACCTATTTACCCTAAAATTAGTTTATTTTCAAGAAGCCAAAATTTACAAGTAAACAACCTATTTAACCTGTAAACGACCTATTTACCTTAAAATTAGTTTATTTTCAAGAAGCAGAAAACTACGAGTAAACGACCTATTCACCCTAAAATTAGTTTATTTTCAAGAAGCCAAAATTTACAAGTAAACAACCTATTTAACTTGTAAACGACCTATTTACCTTAAAAATTAGTTTATTTTCAAGAAGCCGAAAACTACGAGTAAACGACCTATTTACCTTAAAAATTAGTTTATTTTCAAGAAGCACAAAAGAACGAGTAAACGACCTATTTACCAATTAGTTAATAAACAAGTAGCAGAAAACTACGAGTAAACGACCTATTTACCAATTAGTTAATAAACAAGTAGCAGAAAACTACGAGTAAACGACCTATTTACCAATTAGTTTAAAAGCAAATAGCAGAAACCTACAAGTAAACGACCTATTTGCCAATTAGTTTATCTTCAAGTAGCATAAAATTACAAACAACCAACAAGCGTCGAAACGGCAGAGATAAAAGTAGCAATATTTTAAAAACACGGGTCAGAAGGTGTCTCATGGCGGTAGGAGAGGCCCCGACCATGGGGTCCGAAATGACGTCGGCGTCCCACGACCCCAGGGGGGCACGCCTGTCGACTTACCGGTAACCCGACACTACCACGGCGGGATTAGTGACGGAACGTTGCCGCTCCACCCCGAGAATCCCCTGCCCCTATCCTCCCAAGGGGGAGCGCTTCCTCCCAAGGGGAACTCTTTCCTATGCTTAATATCCCTTCCTCTGTACACCACGTCTGTTGACTATTTTCATTTGATATTCACTTGCAAATGCCGCTCGAAAGGAACGAACTAAGCCCTTGATGTATCTTCCGAAATGGAAAATATTTTTTTTCAGGTTAAAAAATGAACTATAAAAATAAGCCCTTGCTGTATCTTCCGAAATGGAAAATATTATTTTTTCAGGTTAAAAAATGAACTATAAAAATAAGCCCTTGCTGTATCTTCCGAAATGGAAAATATTATTTTTTCAGGTTAAAAAATGAACTATAAAAATAAGCCCTTGCTGTATCTTCCGAAATGGAAAATATTATTTTTCCGGTTTGAAAAAAAAAAATGAACTATAAAAATAAGCTCTTGCTATAACTTCCAAAAAGGAAAATATAATCTTTCAGGTTTAAAGAAAATGAACTATAAACATAAGCGCTTGCTATAACTTCCGAAATGGAAAATATAATTTTTTCAGGTAAAAACAAAATTTACCACTACAAAAATGAGGCCCTGCTATAACTTCCGAAATGTAAAATATAATTTGTCCTGTGTAAATATAAGGACCTATAAAGATTTAAGCCCTTGCTATAACCTCCGCAATGGAAATATTATTTTTCAGTTTAAAAAAAAATGACCTATGAGAATAAGCCCTGCTATGACTTCAAAAATGAAAAATATTATTTTCAGGTTTAGAAAAAAAATGATATATAAAAATAACCACTTTGATATAACTTACAGAATGGAAAATATAATTTTTCATGTTTAAATAAAATGACCTATTAACTATATAAGGCTTTGCTGTAACTTCCAACATGGAAAATATAATTTTTCAGTTATATATAATTTCTCAGTTTGAAAAAAAAATTACCTAAAAACATAAGACCTTGCTATAACTTCCGAAAGGGAAAATATAATTTTTCAGTTATATATAATTTCTCAGTTTGAAAAAAAAATTACCTAAAAACATAAGACCTTGCTATAACTTCCGAAAGGGAAAATATAATTTTTCAGTTATATATAATTTCTCAGTTTGAAAAAAAAAAATTACCTAAAACATAAGCCCTTGCTATAACTTCCGAAATGGAAAATATAATTTTTCAGTTTAAAAGATGACCTATAAACATAAGCCCTTACTATAACATCCGAAATGAAAGATACTATTTTACAGGTTTAAAAAAAATAACCAATCATAAACATAAGCCCTCGCTATAACTTACGAAATGGAAAATATAATTTTTCATTATTGAATAAAATGACCTATCAAAAATACAAGCTCTTGCTATAGCTTCCGAAATGGAAAACATAATTTCTCATTTTAACAAAAAAAAAAAGAAAAAAAAGAAAAAAAAAGAAAAAAAAATTACATATAAACATGAGCCCAAGCCATAACTTCCGAAATGTAAAATATAATTTTTCCTGTTTAAATAAAATGACCTATAAAAATATAAGCCCTTGCTATATCCTCCGAAATGGAAATAATATTTTTCAGTTTAAAAAAAAAAAAAACCTATAAGAATAAGCCCTAGCTATATCTTATGAAATGGAAAATATTATTTTTCAAGTTCAGAAAAAAATGACCTAAAAAAATAACCCTCGCTATAACTTCCGAAATGGAAAATATAATTTTTCTTGTTAACAAAAAAAAAAAAAAAAAAAAAAATAACCAATCAAAAATATATGGCGATGCAATAATTTCCGAAATGGAAAATATTATTTTTCGGGTTAAAAAAAATGATCTATGAACTTAAGCCCTGCTATAACTTCCGAAATGGAAAATGTTATTTTTCAAATAAAAAAAAAAAAAAAAAATGACAGAAACATAAGCCCTTGCTATATCTTCAAAACGGGCAAATATTATTTTTCAGGTTTACAAAAAAATGACCTATAAACATAATCCATTGCTGTTATAGCTTCCGAAATGAAAGATACTATTTTTTTATTTAAAAAAAAAACTACCTATAATCATAAGCCCTTGCTATCACTACCAAAATGGAAAATATAATTTTTCATGTTTAAAAAAATAACTTATCGAGAATAAAAGACCTTGCTGTATCTTCCAAAATTGAAAATATTATTTTTCAGATTTTTATGTTTAAAAAAAGTCAACTTGTCAAAATTATAAGCCCTTTCTATAACTTCCGAAATGGAAAATATTTTTCAGTTTAAAAAAAAAATTATCTATAAATATAAGCCCTTGCTATAACTTCCGAAATGGAAAAATATTATTTTTCAGGTTTAAAAAAAAATTACCTATAACCTAAACCCATTTTATAACTTCCAAAATGGAAAATACTTTTTTCAGGTTTAAATAAAATGACCTATCAAAAATATAAGCCCTTGCTTC
>NC_090732.1:170624853-170629853 GCF_036898095.1 Palaemon carinicauda | reverse complement strand
AGCTGATCTTATGTATATATGGTCAGTCTCTAGGACATTGTCACTGTTCCTTGCCTATCATGAGCGACCTTTAAGCAACAACAGTAACTCTGCCTATCATCAGAGACCTTTAAACAACAGTAACTCTGCCTATCACGAGCGACCTTCAAGCAACAAGAGTAACTCTGCCTATCATGAGCGACCTTTAAGCAACAAGAGTAACTCTGCCTATCATGAGCGACCTTTAAGCAACAAGAGTAACTGCCTATCATGAGCGACCTTTAAACAACAACAGTAACTCTGCCTATCACGAGCGACCTTTAAGCAACAAGAGTAACTCTGCCTATCACGAGCGACCTTTAAGCAACAGGAGTAAATCTGCCTATCACGAGCGACCTTTAAAAGCAACAGGAGTAACTCTGCCTATCACGAGCGACCTTTAAGCAACAGGAGTAACTCTGCCTATCACGAGCGTCCTTTAAAAGCAACAGGAGTAACTCTGCCTATCACGAGCGACCTTTAAGCAACAGGAGTAACTCTGCCTATCACGAGCGTCCTTTAAAAGCAACAGGAGTAACTCTGCCTATCACGAGCGACCTTTAAGCAACAGGAGTAACTCTGCCTATCACGAGCGTCCTTTAAAAGCAACAGGAGTAACTCTGCCTATCACGAGCGACCTTTAAGCAACAGGAGTAACTCTGCCTATCACGAGCGACCTTTAAAAGCAACAGGAGTAACTCTGCCTATCACGAGCGACCTTTAAGCAACAGGAGTAACTCTGCCTATCACGAGCGACCTTTAAAAGCAACAGGAGTAACTCTGCCTATCACGAGCGACCTTTAAGCAACAGGAGTAACTCTGCCTATCACGAGCGACCTTTAAAAGCAACAGGAGTAACTCTGCCTATCACGAGCGACCTTTAAGCAACAGGAGTAACTCTGCCTATCACGAGCGTCCTTTAAAAGCAACAGGAGTAACTCTGCCTATCACGAGCGACCTTTAAGCAACAGGAGTAACTCTGCCTATCACGAGCGACCTTTAAGCAACAGGAGTAACTCTGCCTATCACGAGCGACCTTTAAGCAACAGGAGTAACTCTGCCTATCACGAGCGTCCTTTAAAAGCAACAGGAGTAACTCTGCCTATCACGAGCGACCTTTAAGCAACAGGAGTAACTCTGCCTATCACGAGCGACCTTTAAAAGCAACAGGAGTAACTCTGCCTATCACGAGCGACCTTTAAGCAACAGGAGTAACTCTGCCTATCACGAGCGTCCTTTAAAAGCAACAGGAGTAACTCTGCCTATCACGAGCGACCTTTAAGCAACAGGAGTAACTCTGCCTATCACGAGCGACCTTTAAAAGCAACAAGAGTAACTCTGCCTATCACGAGCGACCTTTAAGCAACAAGAGTAACTCTGCCTATCACGAGCGACCTTTAAGCAACAAGAGTAACTCTGCCTATCACGAGCGACCTTTAAGCAACAAGAGTAACTCTGCCTATCACGAGCGACCTTTAAGCAACAAGAGTAACTCTGCCTATCACGAGCGACCTTTATGCAACAAGAGTAACTCTGCCTATCACGAGCGACCTTTAAGCAACAGGAGTAACTCTGCCTATCACGAGCGACCTTTATGCAACAAGAGTAACTCTGCCTATCACGAGCGACCTTTAAGCAACAGGAGTAACTCTGCCTATCACGAGCGACCTTTAAGCAACAAGAGTAACTCTGCCTATCACGAGCGACCTTTAAGCAACAAGAGTAACTCTGCCTATCACGAGCGACCTTTAAACCTTTAAACAACAACAGTAACTTCAACAACAACGAATATGGCGTCCTGAAATAAAGGTGGGAAAACCTATAGCTCTTCTTTTTCAAACCATGAATTCTGATTGGTTGTTATGATCCAATCACTGTTCTCTCGTGAGTTTCACTTATTTTCTTGATCATTGTTGTTGTTATTATTATTATTATTATTATTATTACTTGCTAAGCTACATCCCTAGTTGGAAAAGCAGGATGCTATAAGCCCAGGGGCTCCAACAGGGAAAATAGCCCAGTGAGGAAAGAAAACGAGAAAAAAATATTTAAGAACTGTAACAATATTGAAATAAATATTTCCTTTATAAACAATAAAAATTTTAACGAAACAAGAGGAAGAGAAATAAGATAGAATATTGTGCTCGAGTGTACCCTCAAGCAAGAGAACTCGAACCCAAGACAGTGGAAGACCCTGGCACAGAGGCTATGGCACTACCCAAGATTAGAGAACAATGGTTTGATTTTGGAGTGTCCTTCTCCTAGAAGAGCTGCTTACCATAGCTAAAGAATCTCTTCTACCCTTGCCAAGAGGAAAGTGGCCACTGAACGATTACAAGTGCAGTAGTTAACCCCTTGAGAGAAGAATTGTTTGGTAATCTCAGTGTTGTTAAGTGTATGAGGACAGAGGATATGTAAAGAATAGGCCAGACTATTCGGTGTATGTGTAGGCAAAGGCAAAATGAACCGTAACCAGAGAGAATGTAGTACTGTCTGGCCAGTCAAAGAACCCATAACTCTCAAGCAGTAGTATCTCAACGGGTGGCTGGTGCCCTGACCAACCTACTACCTAGGTTAACCCCTTGGGTGAAGAAGAATTGCACACGATAAAACTAACGTTGCATTAAAATTGCACATTCTTACATAAATCCCCTTCAGCTACTTCTGCCATTTTCATTTCTTGTCTAGAGGAAAAAAAAATATAAAGTACGCCAAGAACGACCGCTGGCTATAAAACCAAGACAAATTCTTAAAAGATACATTATCAAGAAAGAAAAAAATTGAGAGTTGAACTCCGTGATTTACTTTAAATATGAAATATTTTTGCAAATTAAGGAAACAATGTCGGACGATTTAAATCCAGTAAACTGTGTATGTATGTATGTATGTATGTATGTATGTATGTATGTTAAGGAAACAATGTCGGACGATTTAAAGTCAGTAAACAGTGTATGTATGTGTGTGTGTATGCATGTATGTATGTGTGCTTGGGAAACAATACCGGATGATTAAAGCCAGTAAATAGTGTGGATATATATATATATATATATATATATATATATATATATATATATATATATATATATATATATATGTATGTATGTATGCATGTATGTATGTTAGGGAAACAATGCCGGATGATTAAAGCCAGTAAATAGTGTGGATATATATATATATATATATATATATATATATATATATATATATATATATATATATATATATATGTTAAGGAAACATTGCTGGACGATATGTATGCATGTATAGGTTGAATTCGATTTGTGGTTGATATTTACATCCTGGCTAGTACAGTGGTAACTTGTTCGCCTAGTACTCGCATGGCAGCAGATCGATCCCACTACGGGATCTTGAGTTTAAGCTGTTTATTAGGGAGGCCACTGCTGTGGTTGGGAAGCATAGTGGGGGGGGGGGGGGGGCATTGCCAGGCTGACGTTCGGGCGAGCATCTATTCTGATAAAAACGGAAGTGAAACCAGACACCTTTAACTTTGAAAGTCACATGGAAAACAGCCCAGTGAGGAAAACGTTCGCTGCAAGTTTGAACTCCTGAAGTTCCACTGATTCAACTTCCAGTTAGCATGATGGAAAAAAATAGGAGTAGGAACAGAGGTAAAGCGGACGTGCCTACAGTTTTCCTCTTGAGGCGCACTTATAGGTGGCATTCTCTTGAACTGCGAATTGCAAATGGTCACGTTAAGTGGTTTATTGATCTAATAATAAAAATAATAATAATAATAATAATAAAAATAATAATAATAACTAGAGGGGCACTCAGTAGAGCGCAGACCTCCGCCGCGGCAACTTATTTCTCGACCTTATGCTCGACCGTGACCTTAACCTTCCAAAATTTAATAATTTCCAGCTTTTTACTTAACAGTTAAAAATACGTGCAAGTTTCATTAATCTACAATTAAAATTGTGGCCAGGAAGCTGTTCACAAACCAACACACACACAAACAGGTGATAAAACATAACATCCTTTCAACTTCGTTGGCTGAGGTAATAATAATAATAATAATAATAATAATAATGGAACTCCCATACAATAAACCACCATTGTCTGTAGCTTGTCATTAAAAAAAATAATAATAGTAATAATAATAATTGTAAGTGAAACAATGAAGAAAAAATCCGAAGAGGTCATATATCACAACTTGGTTTGGAAAAGCCATGTCATTATCATTACTAACAGGAGCAGTTGCAAGTCCTACCATCATTCCCTTATACAATATACTATCATTACTATCACTAAGGGGAACAATTGCAAGCACTACCATCATTCCATTACAAAATCTACTATCATTACTATTTCTAACAGAGGCAGTTGCAACTACGACCATCATTCCCTTATAAAAACTATCATTACTATCACTAACCACTACCACCATTCCCTTATTAAATATACTATCATTACTATCACTAACCACTACCACCATTCCCTTATACAACTAACAGGAGCGATCCCAACTTTTACCACCATTCCGTTATAAAATCTACTATTATTACAATCAATAAGAGGAGCAATTGAAACCATCCCCATCATTCCCTTATAAAATCTACTATCATTACTTTTACTAACCGTAGAAATTGCAAGCACTACCATCAATCCCTTATAAAACCTACTATCATTACTATCACTAACCACTACCACCATTCCCCACAAAACCTACTATCATTACTATCACTAACCACTACCACCATTCCCCACAAAACCTACTATCATTACTATCACTAACCACTACCACCATTCCCCACAAAACCTACTATCATTACTATCACTAACCACTACCACAATTCCTCACAAAACCTACTATCATTACTATCACTAACCACTACCACAATTCCTCACAAAACCTACTATCATTACTATCATTAACCACTACCATAATTCCTCACAAACCCTACTATCATCACTATCACTAACCGCTGCAACTATTCCTCAGAAAACCTACTATCATCACT
>NC_090732.1:170617353-170619853 GCF_036898095.1 Palaemon carinicauda | reverse complement strand
ATATTCAGACACCCCAATAAAATGCTATCGGCGTAATACTTATATTCGTCTACCTTAAAATACTACTTGACCTAATATAGCTACAGCTCTCTGATGGAATTACTAAAAGTAACATGTCCTACACTGAGCTTCAAAAAGAAATCAAAATCAGGTGACTTATCTTCAAAACATTATTCAAGATGGTTAATTTCTGTATCAAGACTGAAATTCCAGAAGTTCCAATAACAAAGAAGTGTGAGAATGATGAACAGCCATGTGGTCTGCGTAATCTTCCTTCCGCTATATCTAAACATAATGGTTCTACCTCTGTACAAAGTTAAGACTAAGATCCCTTCAACCTTGTAGGAGGTGCAATAAGAAAGAGTGACAAAACAGATGGTAAGCCGGACGAATTCCCTGTCTGCACATTATTGGGATGACAATATATAGTAGGTATAAAAAACACCTTGATGGGCTAGCCAAGACAGGCCAACAGACAGATTATTATTATTATATTATTATTATTATTATTAATACTTGCTAAGCTACAACCCTAGTTGGAAAAGCAGGATGATATAAACCCAAGGGCTTCAACAGGGAAAATAGCTCAGCGAGAAAAGAAAACAAGGAAAAATAAAATATTTTAAGAAGAGCAACAATATTAAAATAAATATCACTTTATAAACTACAAAAACGTTAACAAAACAAGAGGAAGAGAAATAAGATAGAACAGTGTGCCCGAGTGTACCCTCAAGCAGGAGATGATCTTATTGTATTTATATATGGTGGTGTAATTTTGTACCAAGTTTGTCAGAAATTCCCTCAGCTCTGCAAAAGGAGATGAGACAAGGAGGCAAATGGGAAAGACACAGTGGTACACAGATATATGGTTATGTTCATTCATGCGGATATTTGCATGGTAATTTTACTTCATAGCAAGTTTGACTGAATATCCTTAAACCTATGTAGGAGTTGCGAAAACAAGATATTGAGAGAGACGCTACTGAACAGAGACGCTCTGACGCCTGACCACACAGTACAGTACATGCTGGAGGGTATATCTTTACACCAAGTTTTACCACACTACCTAAGAATACAGAATATTGGTTTGATTTTGGAGTGTCCCCTCTCCTAGAAGAGCTGCTTTAGAGAACACTAGCTCAATAATGGCGCATGCAAGTTTCCAACCTTTCAGGTATAAAGAAAACAATTCTATCATTATTCACCATTCTAGATTTTTTAAAATGAAAAGTCAGGTGATTTCATGACTTGGAGTCACTACCCAACTTTCTTTTGTACCATCCGTGTGTCACGCGATCGTACATAGTAACGACATTTCATTTTGTGTATATATTATGCTTGTATCTTCGCTCTTCCCTCGCACTAAAAAGAACCTGAATAAACATGCCTATTTTCTCACCATTAACGGTGTTGGTTTTGAACAGTAAATTTCCTGTTTGCATTGAGATTTTTTATATAAGGAGAGTGTCCTGTAATAAACTCACTCAGTTGCTTTCATCCTGTCTTTGAGTCACAACCTTCTCTCGGGCCCGTCACATTAGTGACCCGGAAGTCGACTCGCTCCTCCCACCTTCAACCCGCCCTCGCCTCTCGGCCCGTCAACACTATTCTCTTCTTTTTCACTGTTATCCTTACATTTAGGGTCAGTTGCCTAATGCAGCATCTCCAATCTCTTTTATCAAAGGCATCCTCTTCCACCAAACTTCGTTTTTCCATGTCATCCTTCCACCTTATCTCGCTATCTAATCTCTGCCTCCCTCTCGATCCTTCCCCTTAACATGTTCCTTCTATACCCTCCTTACTCCATCCTCATCATCCATACTCGACAAAGTGCTCATTCATGACACTATTATCACTTCTGCAATCTTAACTACGCCTGCCATTCTCATTATTTCATCTTTTTACAATCTTTCAAGTAGTGATATTTCCAAATTTCCCTCAGTATTCCCATCTCTCAAGCATTGCTTCCTCTTTTCATTTTAGAGCCAAAATTTATGATCCATACATTAACACTATAGTCTTATTACTGAGCTACAGATCTTGACTTTTAGCTCTATTAGCCTTTCTTTATCACATACCACTCTTGCTACCTCACTTCACTTCCCCCAGGCTGTTTTATCCTATATTATTCCCCTTCATCATAAAATTAAGCCCTGCTACGGCAACACCAAATCCCATAAGCACTGACTTTACATCTTTCGTTTCTTCATACAAGAACTCGCTAATTCTAGAACTGCCTTTCCAAAACTCGTTGATTGTTTTGATTTGATATTTTCTGACATGCTGACATCTAAGGTCATTGATGCCCATATCATTTATTATAAATAAAGAATAAGAATATTCAATTAAACCATAAAGGCGAATATGTCATTATAAAAGTTGAATAGCTTTCAGAAGGCCTGCTTCTGAAATAAAGCTAAAAATACCACTAGCATGGTACGACACATCATGTCCAAGAATCTTGGCAAGGATGAACCTGCCCTCCTCACCTCCAGCCTCA
>NC_090732.1:170609886-170614353 GCF_036898095.1 Palaemon carinicauda | reverse complement strand
ATATATATATATATATATATATACACACATATATGCAAAAAATAAAATATATACAAATTTTATAAAAATTAACCTAAAGAAACAAGTTGAAAAGATCCTGAACAGAGCCTTGGCATTATTAAATACGTCTATTCAATATTAAATTGGGTATGTAAACAAATCTATGACCCCAGGTCATAGCTAAAAGCGTGATGACCAGGTCATCATTACAAAGGTCACAATTGCAACTGAACTTTTGCTAATCACGTATTCATTATTATTATTATTATTATCATTATCATTATTATTATTATTGCTTGTTCAGCTACAACCATTGTTGGAAAAGCAGAATGCTATAAGCTCAAGGGCTCCAATAGGGAAAATAGCCCAGTGAGGAACAGAAATAGGGAAACTACAAGAAAAAGAAATAAGGAAATTACAAGAAAGGTAATTATAAACTAAAATAAAATATTTCTAGAACAGTCATAGCACTAGAATAAATATTTCATATATAAACTATAAGTTTAAAAAGACAAGAGAAATAAGATAGAATATAGTGTGCCCGAGTGTACCATCAGGCAAGAGAACTCTACTCCAAGACAGTGAAAGACCATAGGAAAGAGGCTATGGCCCTATCCAAGACCATAGAACAATGGTTAGATTTTGGAGTGTCCTTCTCCTAGAAGAGCTGCTTAATGTATGATTGAACTGTAAACACTTCTTACTGTATCTTTCTCTTGCTCTCGGGAAATAAATGCAAGCACTGGGCATTCCAGTTGGAAAATACAACTGATAATAAACTGTTGTATTAGGGGATTCCAGTTGGAGAATACAACTGACAATAAACTGTTGTATTAGGGGAGTCCAGTTGGAGAATACAACTGACAATAAACTGTTGTATTAGGGGATTCCAGTTGGAAAATACAACTGACAATAACCTGTTGTATTAGGGAATTCCAGTTGGAAAATACAACTGATAATAAACTGTTGTATTAGGGGATTCCAGTTGGAGAATACAACTGACAATAAACTGTTGTATTAGGGGATTCCAGTTGGAAAATACAACTGGCAATAAACTGTTGTATTAGGGGATTCCAGTTGGAGAATACAACTGACAATAAACTGTTGTATTAGGAGATTCCAGTTGGAAAATACAACTGACAACAAACTGTTGTATTAGGGGTTTCCAGTTGGAAAATACAACTGACAATAAACTGTTGTATTAGGGGATTCCAGTTGGAGAATACAACTGACAATAAACTGTTGTATTAGGGGATTCCAGTTGGAGAATACAACTGACAATAAACTGTTGTATTAGGGGATTCCAGTTGGAGAATACAACTGACAATAAACTGTTGTATTAGGGGATTCCAGTTGGAAAATACAACTGACAATAAATTGTTGGATTATTCCAGATTCCAAATAAGGAAGAGATAAGATCAGTGAGTAGACTTTGGAGAAGATGGGATTGACAATCTTTTAAAGGTTTGAAGGTAATTTCCTCACTGGGCTATTTTCCCTTGTTGGAGCCATTGGGCTTATAGCATCTTGCTTTTGCAACTAGGGTTGTAACTTAGCTAGTAATAATAATAATAATAATAATAAAAATATTAATAATAATAAAAATATTAATAATAATAATAATGATAATAATAATAATAATAACAATAATAATAATAATAAAAGAAGAAAGGGACAGTGACAATGCTCTAGCTAATAGGTCGATGTCCTAGAGACTGACCAAATATATAAGATCAACGCCCAAGCCCCTTTCCATTCAAGCTAGGACCAGGGAGGACCAGGCAATGGCTGCTGATGACTCAGCAGGTAGACCAATAAGCTCCCACAAAACGCCCCATCCTTACCTCACAAGTATGGTGAGGTTGCAGGCACTACAAGAAACTATCGACCTTGAGTGGGACTCGAATCCCAATCAGGTAGATCACAAGAAAGGGACATTTTTAAAAGGCCTACTATTCTATGCATTGGAAAATCCTCATTTGTAACGAGGCGTCAATTTAATAACAAGTAAAGGGCAGGTGCACATTGATACAGAAGCAAAGGTCAGGTGCATGTGGATACAGATGCAAAGGTCAGGTGCACACAGATACAGAAGCAAAGGTCAGGTGCACGTGGATACAGAAGCAAAGGTCAGGTGCACACAGATACAGAAGCAAAGGTCAGGTGCACACGGATACAGAAGCAAAGGTCAGGTGCACGTGGATACAGATACAAAGGTCAGGTGCACACGGATACAGAAGCAAAGGTCAGGTGCACGTGGATACAAAAACAAAGATCAGGTGCACATGGATACAGACTCAAAGGTCAGGTGCACGTGGATATAATTGCAAAGGTGAGGTGCACGTGGATACAGAAAAAAGGACAGGTACACGTGGATACAGAAACAAAGGTCAGGTGCACGTGGATACAGATGCAAAAGTCCAGTGCACGTGGATACAGAAGCAAAGGACAGGTAGACGTGATTACAGAAGCACAGGTCAGGTGCACGTGGATACATATGAAAAAGTCAGTAGCACGTGGATACAGAAGTAAAAGTCAGGTGCACGTGGTTACATATGAAAAAGTCAGTAGCACGTGGATACAGAAGTAAAAGTCAGGTGCACGTGGATACATATGAAAAAGTCAGTAGCACGTGGATACAGAAGTAAAGGTCAGGTGCACGTGGATACAGGTACCAATGGGACCCAAGTCGTGCGTAGCGAGTCGTTTACTGATATTTGAACACTGAACAATAATGAACAGATGTGTTTATGTAGCTTTATTTATGAAAAAACTAAATAGAGGTAATAAATATTAAATTTCTCAATTTAAAAAAACAAAGACGAGTTGATATAATAGAAATACGAAATTTATAAAGTGTAGCTTTACGGATTACATCAAAGAAGCTGTTCAGAGAAGTCATATTTAGACTTAATCTCAAAGGCTAAAACCTATAAGACACACTACACCTTATCTGGTAGTACAAAAAAAAATTAGATTGAAAATCAACATATCAATATGGCATGTCTGTTGAAAATGCAATTTGATGCAATTTGCAAGAACATTTGTTAAAATTTTTCATGAGTGCAAACCCAAAAATTTGAATCTATCCCCATTGGTCCTCTTATCTTTGGTCAAAATACTAACCTTTCATTTCCCACGACGTTATCTTCATCTTTAAAAGTCTTATCAAGCACAGGAGACTATCTCATGACCCCTGTCTGTTGACAATGCAACTTGATGCAATTTGCAAAAACATGTTATAATTTTTCATGACTGCAACCTCAAAAATTTGAATTTATCCCGATTGGTCCTCTTATCTCTGGCCAAAACACTAACCTTTCATATCCCACGACGTTATCTCCATCATTAAAAGTCTTATCAAGCACAGGAGACTATCTCATGATCCCTGTCTGTTGACAATGCAACTTGATGCAATTTGCAAGAACATTTGTTATAAATTTTCATGACTGCAAACTCAAAAATTTGAATTTAGCCCAATATTCCCTTTATATCTGGCCAAAACACTAACCTTTCATATCCCACGACGTTATCTTCATCATTAAAAGTCTTATCAAGCACAGGAGACTATCTCATGACCCCTGTCTGTTGACAATGCAATTTGATGCAATTTGCAAGAACATTTATTATAATTTTTCATGAGTGCAAACCCAAAAAGTTGAATTTAGCCCAATGGCCCCCTTATATCTGGCCAAAACACTAACCTTTCATTTTCATATCCCACGACGTTATCTTCATCATCAAAAGTCTTATCAAGCACAGGAGACTATCTCATGACCCCTGTCTGTTGACAATGGAATTTGATGCAATTTGCAAGAACATTTATAATTTCTAATGACTGTAAACCCAAAAATTTGAATTTATCCCCATTGGTCCTCTTATCTTTGGCCAAAATACTAACCTTTCAAATCCCACGACGTTATCTTCATCATCAAAAGTCTTATGAAGCACAGGCGACTATCTCATGACCCCCAGTCGGGGGGGGGGGGGGATGTCCCCCCAAAAAAATAAGAAAGGAAAGATTTCTCTCTACTTCTTCCACCTATTTCTCACAGCCACTTTGGTAGACGGTTGCAATTTCATCCCTTTTCTGCGTCACGGGAACACTTAAAAAAAGACACATTTTCGTTTCTTTGAGGACACAACAATTGGGCCTTCATCCACACCCCCCTTCCACCCCCCCCCCCCAGTTCTCAATCCTCTTCTGTCCCCCCCGACCCCTATCCGCACCGCTAGTCCCCCCTCATCCAACCTCCTAGCCTCCCATAAGCTGGCTTAGGGAGAGGGAAAGAGCCTCTCAGGCTTGCCCTTACTCCCCCTCCCCCCTCTCCCAGCTGCATCCCGACTACCAGCGCCCATGGTCACAGTGCTCGTAATCCTCCAGAAAATTGTGGCGCGCGGAGCCGAGCTGGGCATGACGAAGGTGGTCCTCAAGATGGCGCCCAGACGGTGGCCCTCGGAGAATCA
>NC_090732.1:170602386-170604886 GCF_036898095.1 Palaemon carinicauda | reverse complement strand
AATATTTTATTTTAATTGTTAATTACCTTTCTTGTGGTTTCCTTATTTCTTTTCTTCACTGGGCTATTTTCCCTGTTGGAGACCCTGGGCTTATAGCATTCTGCTTTTCCAACTAGGGTTGTATTTTATAGTTTATATATGAAAGATTTGTTTTGATCTTGTTACTGTTCTTAAAATATTTCATTTTAATTGTTATTTACTTTTCTTGTAGTTTTCTTATTTCCTTTCCTCACCGGGCTACTTTCCCTGTTGGAGCTCTCGGGCTTATAGCATTCTGGTTTTCTAACTAGGGTTGTAGCTTAGCAAGTAATAATAATAATAATAATAATAATAATAATAATAATAATGATAATAATAATTATTCAAGCAGTTGTGCTACACAGCTACCGATCCAATGGAGTCAAGCGACGGACCACAGGAAGTATGTCAAGCAATTCCTTGAGCCGTGCTGAAGCTGCCAACAGATTTTCCTGCTGAGAAATTTGCTGCTGACAGATTTGATATAGACCAATTTGCTGCTGACATTTTTTTCTGCCGACAGATTTGCTGCTGACATTTTTTGCTGCAAACAGAATTGCTATCGACATTTTTGCTGCTGATATTTTTCTGCCGACAGATTTGCTGCCGACAAATTTGCTGTCGACCAATTTGCTGCTGACATATTTGCTGCTGACATTTTTTGCTGCAAACAGATTAGCTGCTGACAGAATTGCTGCTGATATTTTTAGTACTAACAGATTTGCTGCCGACCGATTTACTGCCCACAAATTTGCTGCCGGCAGATTTGCTGCAAATAGATTAGCTGCTGACAAATTTGCTGCCGACAGAATTGCTGCTGACAGATTTCCTAACGACCGATTTGCTGCCGACAGATTTGCTGTCGACATTTTTTGCTACCGACAGATTTACTGCCGACAGATTTCCTGCTAACATTTTTTGCTGCTGACAGATTTCCTAACGACCGATTTGCTGTCAACATATTTACTGCCGACAGATTTGCTGTCGACATTTTTTGCTACCGACAGATTTACTGCCGACAGATTTCCTGCCAACAGATTTGCTGCTAACATTTTTTGCTGCTGACAGATTTCCTAACGACCGATTTGCTGTCAACATATTTACTGCCGACAGATTTGCTCGTAAGTAGCGCGAAAAACACTGAATTACTCATCATTGCAGATTCGATTTTGTGAGTTGATTGGTCAAATGGGAACGGAATGTAGTAAAGTAGTTTAAAAAATAGAGTGGCACTCGGTACAGAGCATGCCTTCGCCACGCCAAGCAGTCTTATTTTGCTTGAACTCCATTGTGCACTTTTACTTCCATGTATTTTCTTCAATTTAATTTGTTCAGTAGGTTTTGCGCAATGCTGTTCAAAAAAAATAAACTAACAATATATTTGCATTTACTTAACACTGTGATTGTACATTAAATTACTGCTGCGTACTTGTACTTTGATGTACTTTACCAAATATGTCACATATTCATCCTTTGGTCATACCCAACTTGACTACAAAATTTGGTCAAAATCGGTACATTAATTTTTGTGTAAAGTTGCTCATAAATAAACTAACAAACAGACGAAATTGACAGGGGTGAATACATACCCTTAGCAAAATCTTCGATTTTGGCGAAGGGAATAAAAAGTAGTATTTAAATCTACCACCATTAAACAAGATGGATCTCGCCAGAATTATAGAACTTATCATTAATCATGAAGTCACAAAAGGAATTTTTGAAACAAGAGCGTTTCGAAACCTTAATCTCTAATAGGAGCAGCCAAAAATCCTTCTTCCGTGAACCTACATTCCTATCTCTCCCAAAATGTTATAACTTAATGCCATTCAACCGGGTAGTTAAAATCTACGGTAATGGTGTGTATAGTTTCAGTTTCATTTGAAGAAAGGCAGAGTAACCGGACCCTCAACTTCCCATAAAAAGAATCCTTAATGGACTCGTTTCATTTCTATATTTCCTAAAATCTATCACTGATTGGTGTATTAATAGGTAAAAAATTCGCATAACCCTGCTAACAAACAAACAAAGAAACAAAGCAAGCAAAAATATTGCGTTTTTATTGGGTGCGAAAATAATATAGCACAACAGAGCACACAAATGTTCCCATAAAAACACTTTCAAAGGTTTAAAGGCCGCTCATAAATGGCAGGGGTAAGGGACACTGGCATTGCCCTATCAAGCAGGACAATGCCCTAGAGATTGACCATATATGCATATAATCAGCGCCCACGCCCCCTCCCCACCTAAAATAGGAACAAGGAGGGCCAGGCAATGGCTGCTGATGACTCAGCAGATAGACTTATAGGAAGTTCCAAACCCCCCATCCTCAGCTCATAAGGATGGTAAGGTTGCAACGACCAAAGAAACTAAGGAGTTTAGCGGGACTCGAACCCCAGTCTGGTGATCACCAGACAGGGACATATTCATTATGAGTATAATAATAAATTACGCCTCTCGTGAAGAGTATAAGAATAAATTTTAT
>NC_090732.1:170589886-170594886 GCF_036898095.1 Palaemon carinicauda | reverse complement strand
TTGAAAGTAAAATTAATATACGAGATTTGTTGTGGTCTATAATACTGCCAAGTCAGATGGACCAAAGTACTCCACTTTTGAAAAATCATACTTTTTAATGTAAGTAAAATTCACATACGAGGTTTATTGGGGTCTAGAATACTGCCACGTCAGATGGACCAAAGTACTCACTTTTGAAAAATCATATACTTTTTGCGTTGAAAGTAAAATTAATATCCGAGATTTGTTGTGCAAGTCAGATGGGCCAAAGTACTCACTTTTGAAAAATCATACCTTTTCAAGCTGTAAGCCTATTGATAATTCATATATGAGGGTTGTTCGTCACATGCCAAGTTTAAAGAAAGAGTATATGTCAAAAAGGTTGCTGTGGCCTGATTGGTAACGTCTCTGCCTGGTGTTTGCCAGTCAGGGGTTCGAGTCCCGCTCAGACTCATTAGTGCCATCAGTGTCTGCAACCTTACCATCCTTGTGAGCTAAGGTTGGGGGGTTTGGGGGAGCCTATAGGTCTATCTGCTGTGTCATCAGCAGCCACTGCCTGGCCCTCCCTGGTCCTAGCTTGGGTGGAGAGGAGGTTTGGGCGCTGATCATATAATATATGGTCAGTCTCTAGGGCATTGTCCTGATTGCTAGGGCAATGTCACTGTCCCTTGCCTCTGCCATTCATGAGCGACCTTTAAACCTTTAATAGGTATGAAACCACTTTGGATATCAGTACAAACAAGAATTTTAGATATATGTATAAAGATAATTAAAAATGAATCATATAACCATGTTAAGGAATAGATCAAATTACACTGTGATTATAACTCTCATCGTAACTCAGTAATTAGTGAAAATAACCAAAATTTGAAATAAAAGGCTTTGCAATATACATAATAACTCCAACGTTGCATACGAATACATTTTATGAAATGAGAATCGTGTTAACGTTTCATGAAGATCAAATCGAATTTTATAGTAAGCTGAATTCTCAATAATACTTTCAATAATATTTATGTAATAAAAAATCCCTCAAAGGGATTTCATGGAAAGATATTGATATGACCGAAAATCTATATGAAATGTACATACATTTCACGCAATTCCTTTTGAATTTTCCTAATATATTTGCATGGCATTTTCAAAAATTCTTATTACAATCTTTTGATGAAAAACTTTATGTTCATACATTTCACGCAATTCCTTTGGAATTCCCTAATATATTTGCATGGCATTTTCATAAATTCTTATTACAATCTTTTGATGAAAAACTTTATGTTCATACATTTCACGCTATTCCTTTTGAATTTCCCTAATATATATGCATGGCATTTTCATAAATTCTTATTACAATCTTTTGATGAAAAACTTTATGTTCATACATTTCACGCTATTCCTTTTGAATTTCCCTAATATATTTGCATGGCATTTTCATAAATTCTTATTACAATCTTTTGATGAAAAACTTTATGTTCATACATTTCACGCTATTCCTTTTGAATTTCCCTAATATATATGCATGGCATTTTCATAAATTCTTATTACAATCTTTTGATGAAAAACTTTATGTTCATACATTTCACGCTATTCCTTTTGAATTTCCCTAATATATATGCATGGCATTTTCATAAATTCTTATTACAATCTTTTGATGAAAAACTTTATGTTCATACATTTCACGCTATTCCTTTTGAATTTCCCTAATATATTTGCATGGCATTTTCATAAATTCTTATTACAATCTTTTGATGAAAAACTTTATGTTCATACATTTCACGCTATTCCTTTTGAATTTCCCTAATATATTTGCATGGCATTTTCATAAATTCTTATTTCAGACTTTTCACTTTTAGTTTCATTGATAAGGGTTTTCGGGAGCTAAAGTGTTATAATCATAATTAATCATAACATAATAATTAATATTATTAGCTCTGTAAGTTATAATGTAGGTAATTTTTTATTTTTTTTTTCATTCCAAATCTATAAAGATAGAACGTTACCCAATATAGTTATGTCATATACAGTTTAAAGGTTTAAAGGTCACTCATGAATGGCAGAGGTAAGGGACAATGACATTGCCCTATCAAGCAGGACAATGCCCTAGAGACTGGCCATATTAAATTATCTGAAAGCTCACATACATAGCACAAAATTACATTTTTGGTGAACACCATTACTATTCAGAATGTATAAACATTTAAATGGAATAGGCCTGCGTACCATTGACTCATAAAGCCCCCTCTCAACCCAAACTAGGACCAAGGAGGGCCAGGCAATGGCTGCTGATGACTCAGCAGATAGACCTACAGGTTCCCGAAAACCCCTAATCCTTAGCTCACAGGATGGTGAGGCTGCAGCGACCAAAGGAACTAATGTTTGAGCGGGACTCGAACCCCAGTCTGGCAATCACCAGACAAGGACGCTACCACCAGGCCACCACAACCCTGTCTCTTTCTTACTTAACGGCAAGTAATCGAGGAGATAGTGTAATAAGGATTGGCACAAGTGGTGGGCGGGGCTAAACACAGGAACTCTCAGCGCAGTAGGAGTGTGGCTGGGTGCACTTACGAGCGAGGTGTACCAGGAATTCATGTGTCCAACTGTACATAATAGAAAATATTAATTTTGAAGGAATTGATTTGAACGAGTGATCAGACCTCAATAGCTTCTAAAAAAGTAAATAAAAATCTAAAATAACAAAATATACAATATAATAAGTAATAAATCAGGCAAATAAGACGAAGAAAAGAACTTCAACAATAAGAAAAAACTGAACGAAATGAAGAGAACACAAAGAACTAAGAAGAAAGAGAATACCATTGCAGGCTGCCTTTTCTAAAAAGTCCCCATGAGAGAGGGAGAAAGACTCTCTCTCTCTCTCTCTCTCTCTCTCTCTCTCTCTCTCTCTCTCTCTCTCTCTCTCTCTCTCTCTCCAATCAATAAAATCTTAAAGGAGGTTGACAAGCACTCTAAAGAGTTTGCCAGTGAGGTGGCCTCTTGCCCCCATCTTCTGAAACGCATCCACACAAATGTTCATCACAAAAACTTGAGGTAAAAAACACATTGAATTTCAGGGGTGATGGTATGGACGTGCTTCAAACACACATACAAACACACACACGCATACATATGTATGTATGTATGTATGTATATATACATATATGTATATAATATATATATATATATATATATATATATATATATATATATATGTATATATATACATATGTGTGTATATATATAATATAACAATAAATGCATCGGTTTCTAGTACACAACAGGACAAAGGCCTCAGATAAATAAAAGAATACATATGGCCTATAAAAAACATATATATTATTTACATATATATATATATATATATATATATATATATATACATATATAACATTCATATACACACACATAAATATACAGTGTATAAATATATATATATATATATATATATATATAGATATATATATGTATAAATATATATATATATATATAGATATATATATGTATAAATATATATATATATATATATATATATATATATATATATATATATATATATGTATGTATGTATATATATAAATATATATATATGACAACAATAAATACATCCGTGTCTAGTACACTACAAGACAAAGGCCTCAGATGAATAAAATCACACCTAAGGTCTGGCCACTTTTCATCAACACGCTCTCCACTGCGGTTTTGTATCGGTGGTTGATTTTCGTCTGATCGCTCACAGCAAACCAACCTAGTATAGGTGGTAATGACTAGTACAACAATGCTGATCATGGCGATACTCAATGCCTTTCATCTCGTTTAGGTACTCCACCTTAAAAAAGATTCATATATATATATATATATATATATATATATATATATATATATATATATATATATATATATATATATATCACACACGAAACGACGCAATACCCATGAATCGTGAGTGATTCAACTTGGTGTTGATAAGCCTTACGTGAATGTACACAAAGGGGCTAATTATTCGGCAAGTTTTCTGCACAGAATCTAACCTAAAACCTCTTAGAGGTAAACCCTTTTATGGAAAACAGCTTGAAGATAAAATATATCTAAGAAGTGTATTAAGTCAAAAAATATGCCCCACCCTTAAACATAAAAACACACAAACAAACAAATAACAACAGAAAAACAATATATATCGAACTCTGATTTAGGAATCTTTAGAAATAAACATGGATTTCTGGTTACTTGAATTTAAATGCTTATACTTAGACACAATAATATACACATTATATACATGTTTTTGTATGTATATGAGAGAGAGAGAGAGAGAGAGAGAGAGAGAGAGAGAGAGAGAGAGAGAGAGAGGGTGAGGTTACCAGATGCTATTTTCCCACACACGTTTGTCAGCCCTGGATGAATGGGCAAGGGAACTCTCATAATAACATGATCCTGGCTTTGAAGTGTGATGTGCTGTGATGTGGTATAGAGAGAGAGAGAGAGAGAGAGAGGAGAGAGAGAGAGAGAGAGAGAGAGAGAAATCTCAGGATACCAAATTCGATTACTTTCGGAGATGTAACTATATTCAAGACATTATCGAACTATAAGTCTTAACGGTTATGGAATAAATGTCAATAGTTAATGCCTTTAAGTCGGTGATTATATGATCATGACATAATTAATAATACTTTAAAAGTGTTATACTGATCGAGTTAATGGCAGCAAGAAATCTAATAAGATATTACCCAGGAAACAGACATTGGTGTCTTTTATTTATTAAATATAATTACGTGCACGTTATGAATACTAATAATAACAACAACAGCAATAATAATAATGATAGATAGAAAATCAGGAATCCCCAATTGTAATGGGGAAAGTACATACTGTACATTAATACACACACACACACACACACACAATATTATATTATAATATATATATATATATATGTGTGTGTGTGTGTGTGTACACACAACAACAACAACAACAACAACAACAGCAAATGCAGCAGTCTCTTTTCCACAGCAGGACAAAAGCCTCAA
>NC_090732.1:170505492-170589386 GCF_036898095.1 Palaemon carinicauda | reverse complement strand
TCACACCATATTATATCTTACATTTTCCTTGTTTACATTTTTGCTACACAGTGTAGCACAGGCATTAAATAACTGTTATGAGTCTTAGCCAGCTCTACTAATCAGAGATACTGTAGTTATTCGTGACTGGTCGGCCTTTCTCTCCATTTCATCAATCCTGCTGTCAATCTTTCAAACTACTCTCTCATCACCTTGCTCACAGTCTAGCAGTCCAATGCTTCTCAAAGGTAAAATAAATGCCCTTAAAGGTTGCTCATGAATGGCAGAGCCAAGGGACAGTGACATTGCCCTATCAAGCAGGACAATGCCAGGCAATGGCGGTTGATGACTCAGCAGATAGACCTATAGGCTCCCCCCCAAAACCCCCATCCTTAGCTCCCAAGGATGGTGAGGTTGCAGCGACTCGAACCCCAATCTGGCGTTCACCAGTCAGGGACGTTACCACATCGACTCTTCCTCTTGTAAGACCTAACCATCTATCACGAAAAGGTTCTCAATTCCTCCAACTTTTCATTTTAGCTTGTTATACATTGCAAGCATCCCACTTACACCACTTGCAAGCATCCCACTTACACCACTTAGATTTTGTAAGGCAGAGCACCTATTATATTCAGCAAATAGTACTGAGATTCCCTCTACACTTTTCCCATAATAATAATATGGCCATCTATCTTAAATTACTTTTCCTTTGTCTTCTTTCCATCCACAATTAGCTTTTTTTTTGCCTAGTAGGCTATCCAATATTTAAAAATTTCCTTCAGCTCTTCTTTATACTCTGAAGTTAACTCTAGGTCACTTGCATTCAGTAACTCCCAAGGCCCCTCTTTCCTGAACTCCCTTACAACATTTGACAACAAAAGGGGTTGGTATTGATCTTTGATGAAGACCAACATTTGCCACAAACTATTCTGATTCTCTAGATACAGTACTACCTTCTCTCTATGGTCAAATTTTACAGTATATCAGATTAGCATCACTAATTTGATTGGCTATTCTGGTAACCCCTGCCTGTGCGACGCCCATTTGAATTATACATCTCGGTACCTTGTCATGTGCATTTTCAAGGTATAGCCATTATTGCTAATATTATTATCATAATGCCCTTCTTATTACTATACTTATCTCCATTAAAACGTATAAGCTTTTGATCACAATTGCGTCCAAGTGTATAATACTGGTATATCTTTATTAAAAATCTGGTTTTTATACTCCTGCTTTTATTCTTTCTTATTACCAGTTATTTTCAGTAACTTCTTATTTCTGTCCACCAAAATATCTCTTTTTATTTCACACAGACGATAGCCTTCATTACTGCTGCAGCTGATTTATCACCCGACATATTGTAATTACTACTCAATAACACTAGCTAAAACATCAATAACACTCCATCTAAAATGTATGTATCATTATTAACCTTTCAATATTAAAAGATATGAGAGTAGCTTATTCATTTATATCAGCATTCTGTAATAGTACACTAAATTATCACTATCATAATCATTACAATTATTGCTAAATTTCAATAATTATGATAATTCTTTATATCAATATTTTTCAGCTGTAAAATGTGTTTTCCCACTGAATATATCCAGTGTACTTTCGAAATCAAACACTGCAATGTCACACTTATTCTAACACAAGCTTTCTCTTAGTACATGTATGCCATAGACTGCATAATAAGCTCCCACGAAACATTCGAATGATTGAAGACATTAAGGCTTTCAAGAGGAAACTGAAGACTTTCTTATTTCATAAGTCTTTTGACAGTGACGATTCAACAGTAAATGAACAATATGTGACTTGAAAAGATAAATACTGTGAACGAACAAGGTAAAACGACAGTCGAGGTCCTGTAGAGAGTGGGGTTCCCCTGCTGTATGGCACCGGAAAAAGCAGCCATCAAAGTAAGTAAAGTAAGTACTGTAAAATTTTTCACTATCAATACAGTACCATGATATTTCTCAAACAACTGCTCCCATAGAAACACTTGATCCTCACATTCACTATTCTCTAAACCTGAACTGTTTTTCTACCCTCAACTGTTGATTTCGTTTGACTCGGTCATAACCAGTAGAGAGTGGGGTTCCCCTGCTGGATGGGACCGGAAAAGCAGCCATCAAAGTAAAGTAAAGTAAAAGTACATACAGTTTCATGTATACTGGGCAATTATATACCAATTACCCTGTAATTCTAGTTTCTCAATCATATCTAGTACATAAATTTTCACGTATACTAGGTAATTTTATACCCATTACCCTGTATGTAATTTTACTTTCTCAGTCATACCTAGTACATAAGTTTTCATGTATACTAGGTAATACTGTTATGCTTGCAATCATATCTTCCCCTTTCTAATAATACAAGGAACAATTATTCCTCTCTCAAGTCCTCTCGCAAAATTTCCATCGCCCGAACATGCTATATAAATTTGGGTAGGTCAGTCTCATTTCTTCTATAACAGCATCTCTTCAGTGGTAATATATTGATTTAATTGGATCTATTCCTTTCTTTAAACATCAAAATTCCCACGCCACATCCCCAGTAGAATTTTAAAATCAATCTCAAATTTACACAGTCTCCTTTCACACCTATGTCATTCAGATCACTTCACGTATTTCATTCTACAACTCTTCAGAATTTACTTTCTGTTAACAAACAGACCTAGTGGTTCATCCTCCTCCTAAAGAAATTGCACAAACTCACCCTTACATTTTCATTACTTCCCACCTTATCATCACAAACCTCGCCGACTACATTAACCCTTTTACCCCCAAAGGACGTACTGGTACGTTTCACAAAAGCCATCCCTTTACCCCCATGGACATACTGGTACGTCCTTGCAAAAAAATTGCTATAAAAAAATTTTTTTTCATATTTTTGATAATTTTTTTTTAAAATTCAGGCATTTTCTATGAGAATGAGACCAACCCGACCTCTCTATGACAAAAATTAAGGCTGTTTGAGCAATTTAAAAAATATATACTGCAAAATGTGCTGGAAAAAAAATAACCCACTGGGGGGTTAAGGGTTGGAAATTTCCAAATAGCCTGAGGGTTAAAGGGTTAACCATCCTTTAGGCAAAATCTCACTTTTGTCCAGAAACTGGAATTCTAATACACTCTCTTTAACCCTTAAATTACTTCTCTTTTCATTATCCCAATGCCAACTTCCTCTTTCTCATATCCTACACATCTATGGTGAATAACAATATTATTAATCCTAGGCCAAGATAAGCAAGAAAACTCATACTGTAGTGTATATTATGAAAGCCCAAACTGAATGCTGATAAAAAATCTGGCTACTTCTGTCATCTAAATAAAATTATTTTTATATGTAACAAGAGTTTACTTCAGTCATCAAAATTCAAAATTTAAATTTCAATATGTAACGAGTTGATGCAAAATCTATATTAATCAATCTTGAAAACAGTTAGAAAAGATCTAATAGGTACGTTAGGATAGAATTAAAAACTAGATGTTTTAAACTGTTATGTAAACAAAAGAAAATTGATAAAAATCTATAAAGATAATGATGCAGGTGAAACCTAAGCATAGTAAATAAGGAAATGAAGAAAAGAAATACATAGTAATTTGGTGACTGGTGTATATAATTATCTAATTGTGACCAGAGTACATTCACCTTCAATTGTACATACTGTACACATACAACTCTTCTGATGCCATTAACAATAATGTACTGTATGTGCATATTCTTATGTTTTATAATATGTTTCTCATTCTTTATAAGTGTGTATCTCTCAGAGATAGTGTTGGGTAATTCTATTCTGCCCAAAGTATCATCATTATTCCTATCCAAGCTACCACCCTGGTTGGAAAAGTAGAACGCTAACATGTCCAAGGGTACTAACAGGGAAAGTAGCCCAGAGAGGAAAGGAAATAATTGAATAGAAAATAAACTATACGTAAGTAATGAATAGAAAATATAAAATAATTTAAGATTAATAATAACCTTAGATTAGATCAGTCATACATAAACTAAAATGAGATTTATGTCAACCTGTTCAACAGAAAAAGTTACAAGTTTCAACTTCTCAAGAACAAATTTAGAGAAGGAAATGAAGAACCAGGTTGTGATAGAGGGACCAGATTTAGCAAAGTTGAAACATTTTTTAAATTGAACTAGGAAATGAAAGGGTGGAACGATAAAAGAGTTGTTGATGTATTGAGAAACTACAGAAGGGACCTCTGATAGTGGTTCTAACATGCCCCAGTTACTACACCGACACTCTTTTAGAGTGAGCGAGCTGGGTTTATTCTTGGCATTCCATGCAACTTTTTCTCTGGTATTTTTAGCAGTATTTATACCTTACAAATGGTGCTTTAAGGAGCATTTCACTGGGCGACACAGGTCTCTCGCCCAGAAATAGATTTTTCCTTCGTCAAAATCCCTTATCTAGCCTATTGACAATAAAAGACATCTCATCCTTAGAGATCACTTATTTAGCAATGGGTGTATAATGCCTGTACTAATTCCTGCAGTAGAAAGATGGGCACTAATAGGGAATAGATTCTGAAAAAGTGTGGCTATATTGTTATAATTCATTACAAGAGTACTGTGGGAAGAATGCATGGTGAATGAGAATGTGGCAAAAGGATGTAAAACGAGATATAAATGGTTGAAATGGTTTGGACATTTTAATATTATTATTATAATTATTACTATTATTATTATTATTATTATTATTATTATGACAGAGTTGATAGGGAAGCAATGTGGAATGTGATGAGGTTATATGGAGTTGGTGGAAGGTTATTGCAAGCAGTGAAAAGTTTCTACAAAGGTAGTAAAGCATGTGTTAGGATAGGAAATGAAGTGAGCGATTGGTTTCCAGTGAGAGTGGGGCTGAGACAGGGATGTGTGATGTCGCCGTGGTTGTTTAACTTGTATGTTGATGGAGTCGTGAGAGAGGTGAATGCTTGAGTGCTTGGACGAGGATTGAAACTGGTAGACGAGAATGACCATGAATGGGAGGTAAATCAGTTGTTGTTTGCGGATGATACTGTACTGGTTGCAGACGTGGAATAGAAGCTAGCCCGATTAGTGACAGAATTTGGAGGGGTGTGTGAGAGAAGGAAGTTGAGAGTTAATGTGGGTAAGAGTAAGGTTATGAGATGTACAAGAAGGGAAGGTGGTGCGAGGTTGAATGTCATGTTGAATGGCGAGTTACTTGAGGAGGTGGATCAGTTTAAGTACTTGGGGTCTGTTGTTGCAGCAAATACTGGAGTGGAAGCAGATGTAGGTCAGAAAGTGAATGAAGGATGCGAAGTGTTGGGGGCAGTTAAGGGAGTAGTAAAAAATAGAGGGTTGGGCATGAATGTAAAGAGAGTTCTGTATGAGAAAGTGATTTTACCAACTGTGATGTATGGATCGGAGTTGTGGGGAATGAAAGTGACGGAGGGACAGAAATTGAATGTGTTTGAGATGAAATGTCTAAGGAGTATGACTGGTGTATCTCGAGTAGATAGGGTTAGGAACGAAGTAGTGATGGTGAGAACGGGTGTAAAAAATGAGTTAGCAACTAGAGTGGATAAGAATGTTTTGAGATGGTTTGGCCATGTTGAGAGAATGGAAAATGACTGTCTGCTAAAGAAGGTGATGAATGCCAGAGTTGATGGGAGAAGTACAAGAGGAAGGCCAAGGTTTTGGTGGATGGATGGAGTGAAGGAAGCTCTGGGTGATAGGAGGATAGATGTGAGAGAGGCAAGAGAGCGAGCTAGAAATAGGAATGAATGGCGAGCGATTGTGACGCAGTTCCGGTAGGCTCTACTGCTTCCTCCAGTGCCTTGGATGACCGCGGAGGTAGCAGCAGTAGGGGATTCAGCATTATGAAGCTTCATCTGTGGTGGATAACGGGGGAGGGTGGGCTGTGGCACCCTAGCAGTACCAGCCGAACTCGGTTGAGTCCCTTGTCAGGCTGGGAGGAACGTAGAGAGGAGAGGTCCCCTTTTCTGTATCATTTGTTTGATGTCGGCTACCCCCCAAAATTAGGGGAAGTGCCTTGGTATATGTATGTATGTATGTATTATTATTACTTGCTAAGCTCCAACCCTAGTTGGAAAAGCAAGATGCTATAAGCCCAAGGGCTCCAACAGGGAAAATAGCCCAGTGAGGAAAGGAAACAAGGAAAAATAAAATATTTCAAGAAGAGTAACATTAAAATAAATATCTCCTATATAAACTATATAAACTTTAACAAAACAAGAGGAAGAGAAATAGGATAGAATGGTGTGCCCGAGTGTACCCTCAAGCAAGAGAACAGGAGATAAGGAACCGCTATTTGGGAAAACAGAGACAAAGTCCAAGAAAATCATGGAAAGAAGTGATACAGTAGATGAAGAATTGACCTTATTGGAGCTCAGCAAGAATTTACATAGAAATTAAAATAATGGTAGTAACTCATTTCACGACTACTGTAACACCATAAAGGGATTATAAACAAGAACGTAAAAGATGATGACGATGGTCTTGTAATACTAGTTAATAATAACAATGATAACAAGAAATGTAGCTTTAATCATGTAGCCAGTGTTCTTCTAAGGGTATACAGAAGGTCCTACACTTGCAAACTTAATTATCAAAACCTTAATATTATTAGTATACTATATATTTTTCCAAAAATCCCTTAATAAATCTTTTGAAACCTTTGTAGCTTTTAAGTATTTGTGGTCTAAAAATTTTCTATTTGTAAACCTAACGCTACAAAATGTCACCAGTGATGGATTATACACTTGGTGCTTCTTTACTTAAAATAATATAATTTCCTCAGAAATTATCAAAATCTTAACGTTACACTATGTATAATATGTGTTTCTAGAAGTCATTAAATACAGCTATTGGAACCTTTAAAGCTTTTAAGAATTTGTGGTCTAAACATTTCCTATTAGTAAACCTAATGCTACAAAATGTCATCAATGGTGGATAAGTATTTATTCCTATAATAGAAGGTTTTGGTGGCTCTTTACTTGAAAAATATAATTCATTTTATTTAATTGAACTTAAATTTTCTATCTATAGAATCCTCATGATCTTATTTACTAAACATTTAAGAATAAAAATACATTTAGGTTAAAATTTTCTTGCTCTAAATGTACAGTAGCTATTTTCAAATTAAAAAATACTTATATTGTACTTACTGAGTTCCATAACTTTTCTTAATCTCTTTTCAAGTTTGGCTGCCTGTTCGTCAATTTGTTGTTGTTCTCTTTCTAAAGACTCTAGCTCATTTTGAAGATAACGACTGGACTCGCAAGTTTGCTGTAAAAGAAAGGAAACAGTTTTCTTTTGAATGTCTTTTCCATAGATAGATTTATACTGATGTACTAAATGTATATTTTAATAGAATTATGCTGATGTATTAAATGTATATTTTTATTTACAAGTCTCATTTACATCTACTATTTATTTACTTATATAGAATACCTCCTATGGAGAGGAGACAAATAATCTAGAGCACACCAGCTTTTTGCTGTAAATATGTTTTAACATAAAGGTAGAAGTGGCGCACTAAAGTTGCATCCTTTTACAGTAATGTTTTCAGATGGCTTCATATTTGAATGACTAAAATCCCAAATATTAAGAGTAATTTATATTCTTTCTAACTAATTAAACCTCAGTCCTTTCATAAGTGTATGCTTTCAGCTTGGCTGGTTCTCAGGATGTAAATTATAACGAGGTATCAGTAGTTAAGGGAGGTTGGCAGAAGACTCCATGGCCTCATGGGTTACATCTCTGCCTGGTGATAGCCAGTCGGGAGTTTTAGTCCCGCACAGACTCGTTAATTCCTTTAGTGTCTGCAACCATACCCTCCTTGTGAGCTTGGGATGGGGGGGTTTGGGAGAGCCTATAGGTCTATCTGCTGAGTCATCGGCAGCCATTGCTTGGCCCTCTCTGGTCCTAGCTTGTGTGGAAAGGGGGCTTGGGCACTGATCATATGTATATATGGTCAGTCTTTAAGGTGCAGTCCTACTTGATAGGGCAATGTCACCGTCCCTTGCCACTGCCATTCATGAGCAGCCTTTAAACCTCTAAACCAAGTAGCCACTCTGACCTTCATCTAGGCGTTAAGTGAAACTTAAAGGACACAGATTTGTATCGTTAGGAAAAATACAAATTCCCTAAAAGTTGTAATTTCTTCCTACAAATATAAAAACCTCCAGCCTTTAGTAGGAGACTTATCCTTAGGGGGAATGAAGCCCATATAACCATAACAGCTGGTTTAATATCCCAGGATGTCAATACACTCGGACCTGATAGAGGTGTGGAAGTGTTGGTTCCTACCACCTTACATTTGAGAATAGAATCTCATGGGTTGCGGTAAGTTTCTGTCCATGTACAGTCGGTTGAGTTAGAACGTTTAGCATCTAGGATTCCTTGAGATGTTAGAAGGCGTCTTTGAACCTTGTCGAGGTCTGGGACTGGTTGAATCCAGAAAGATTCTTGTTCCACTACATGGTGTGCAATTATGTGATGGTGAGAACTGAAGCTGTTCCGCCATAAAATGATGTAGGGATGACCTAAATCTACTACACGTTGACTATGTTGATTGATAGTGTGCTTGAACGGTGCTCTTGCCTAAAAGAACATAGCGCAGCTCCATCACATCTTTACTCGCAAGGGTGCACCTGCTCGAGATGGGTTCGTGAACGTGGCCCCACTGTAACTTTGGACATGAATGGAAGTGTTGTCAACTATCATCACTACCAGTGCTCTATCAAGCTTTTAGGAAACCTTGCAAAGTAAAGACGCTGAAAGCATTCCCAACAGACTGAGAAGAAAATGCATTACTTCTTTGATCACATCCTCTAGACGGGAGGAAACTCCACTACATCCGTGGACAGTAGATTCTCATAGCGGACTCACTACAGAGTTGGTCATGCCACTACTATGGTAGATCACCCCGTATTCCTGTTGTCACCAACCCACAGGTAGGAGGAGCACTGGTTGTTAACTAGAAAAATTTCAGTAACTATAGGAATGATCACTAGGAAAGAGTCCATGCGGAATTAACCTTTTCATCAACAAAAGTCTCAGACAGCGTTGTCTTTGTTGATATGGAAGGCAGTGTAGGAACAGTTGTTGACACTGTTGCTATGATTGTTTGCTGCGGAGTACTCGTATCTGTCATACTAAGATATTCCCAGATATTCAACCCTCTGTCTGGGAATCATAAAGAATTATCTCCAATATATCTTAATCCTCAGATCAAGACCAGAGGAAAGAAGTCTGTCTTTATAATGAACTGAATCCCTTGTACGAGGGTAGAAAGGAGGCAATCGGTGAGACACGTTGGTAGACGAATTCCGATTAAAAGTACTCAAAAAAAGACTAGCGTAAACAATTGTATGAACACTTGGGGAGTGGTGGCCAATCCTAGGCACCAGGCTTTGAATTAGCAGCTACTTTACCCAAAGATGAAGAGGAGAGAATCTCCTGTAGGCCAGAGAGAGTGGATACATGGATACGCTTCCTTCAGGTCTACATGGATGGAGTGGTCATAATTTTTATAACGGACAGTACGCTGCTAGTTGTGGCGGTACTGGATGTCATCTGGGGGACCAAACAGGGGATCCGATACCTGGTCTCTAATATACTGTCGACTATTTCATTCATAAATGTAAGCTGCAGGACTCAACAAACATTCTCAGCGATAATAGACCACACAAATTTACATAACAACTTGTACTGATTTTTGTTCCTGAATGGACTACTCTCTGTACGCAAATTTTCCCTCCCTCCAAAATCATGAAAGGGAGAAAATAACGAGGCCTTTACTCCTAACCGTAGTGCGCTCATTCATTATTGTGAGAAAAGAGCACAGGTAGTCAGTATGTAAGCACTGTACCTGTATTGCATACTGAAATGTATCTTTGGGGAAGAAATCTTTCCGGTACATATTATCTCGTCTCGTGAAATACAATGGGGAATATAGAACTATCAAGCTTCTACCGTTACTGGAAGGCAAATGTCAGCTCTCACAAGAGGGTGACCATAGCTTTCTAAGAGGTTAAGGTGAGGGTGCACTGCTGTAGAAGGGCCTGTACAAGCAGTTAAGAGAGATGCTCTAGGATGGGCGAACAGTTGAGAGAGAGAGAGAGAGAGAGAGAGAGAGAGAGAGAGAGAGAGAGAGAGAGAGAGAGAGAGAGAGAGAGAGAGAGAGAGAGAGAGTTCACTCCTGCAGTAGTGCATATAGCCATTGACCAGTCTCAGCAAGACTGGTCGACTAGAACCAAGACTCAACAATTTTTGCTCACTATTCATTGGGTGCATTTAAAGTCTGATGATGGAACAGAGAGAGAATAGCACAAACTATCTTCATTAAGGAGCAGGTGTTTAGTCATGTACAGGACTGAATACTAGAAAGGACTACATATTGAAACAGCACTGTACTCCAAGCATACACCACTCCTCTTGGTATGTACTGTTCTTCTTGGTACATCCTTTTACTCTAAGTGGTATATTAGGTATGTTTCCTATACATGCCGTTCTTCTTGGTACGTCCCTTTTACTTTGAGTAGTAAGTTACGTATGTTCACGATACATACCCCTACCCTTGGTACGTATCGTTGTTCTTGGTATATCCCTTTTCTCTGAGTGATATGTACCATCCTAGTTTGAGTGGGGAAATTACAACTGGGGAAAACTACAACCAATCACCCCTACATCAACAACCAAATGCATGCATCCTAGGTGAGGATAGAAGGCAAGTGTGGATTCCAAGAATACCTAGAATCCCGGTTCCATATGCAAATATGTTCCCAATGCACGTGGACTATTGTGGTGTGTGGATTTTAGGTGGGTGGCGTTCAGGTCTGTCAATCGTAAAGTCAGAGCATGTGAACTGACGTACAGTCGAATCCCAACTGCGCATTGACCTCCGAACATGCCAGAACTGGTGAGTTCATGACAAAGTGAGCGCACATGCCCACAGGGGTGTGTGAACAGGTGAGTAGTCATATCCAGATAAGTGTTCTGGATCAGATGATTATGCGCTAACTGTAGAGAAGGCTTGCAAAGTAGAGAATATAAAGAAAAGTTGCAAATTATCAGGGTTTCTTGAACCAACAGGCGAGTGCCCTAACGCACAAACAAGAGAATGACCTAAGTATGATGAATGTGCACTAAAATGAGAGCGAGTATATTCTGAAATGTATGCACGAACGGAAACGAGTGCTCAAAATCTGGAGAAATTCAAATCAAGATAATGGTGTTAAGCACACTTGTTTGCAAGTAGAAGAGCATGGTCCATCGGGGGAACATGAACAAGTAAGCTCGTGCATTCCTTGTCTCTCATAGGTTCAGAAGATCTTTCTGTCACAAGCTTGGAGTGTGCTGTTTACCTTACAGGAATGGCAACTGTATTCAAGATAAGGTAAGCTGGAGTAGTACAAGCCATATTTTTGACCCCATATACTCTTCTCCTCTCCTGAGAGAGAGAGAGAGAGAGAGAGAGAGAGAGAGAGAGAGAGAGAGAGAGAGAGAGAGAGAGAGAGAGAGAGAGAGAGAGAGAGAGCAAAGGAAGAGAAAGGAGGGTGGTGCTCTTCAAATCCAACCAGCAGTGAGTAGAGTACTCATATACCCATAGGTTGGGCAGTGCACCAGCCAACCACTGAGATACTACCACTAGAGTGTTATTGGGTCCTTTGACTGGCTAGTCAGTACTACATTGGATCTCTATATTTGATTACGGCTCATTTTGTCTTTGCCTACACATACACCGAACAGTCTGGCCAATTCTTTCGCACATTCTTCTCTGTCCTCATATACCTGACAACACTGAGATTACTAAACAATTCTTCACTTATGGATATAACTACTGCAATGTAATTGTTCAGTGACTATTTTCCTCTTATCAAGGGCAGAAGAGAGACTTTAGCTATGGCAAGCAGCTCTTCTAGGAGAAGGGCACTCCAAATTCAAACCATTGTTCTCTGGTCTTGGGTAGTGCCATAGTCTCTGTACTATGGCCTTCCACTGACTTGGATTAGAGTTCTCTTGGTTGTGGATACACTCAGGCACACTATTCTATTTTATTTACCTTCCTCTTCTTTTATTAATGTTGTTATTGTTCTTAAAATATTTCATTTTGATTGTTTATTACTTATCATGTAGTTTATTCATTTCCTTGTTTCCTTTCCTCACTGGGCAACTTTTCCCTGTTGGAGGCCTTAGGCTTACAGCATCTTGCTTTTCCAAATAGAATTATAGCTCAGCTTGTAATAATAATAATAATAATAATAATAATAATAATAATAATAATAATAATAATAATAATAATAATAATAATAATAATAGAGCACACTCTCCCATGGGAATAGAAACGATAGTAGAGATGGAATGCCACTCCTGGACTTTGCAGTAAAGTTGGCAGGGGCGAAGGAAGATTTTGAAGTTCGCCTTCTAAGGGTAATCCCGGTACTGTTGCTCCTCCAGGAATGGGGAGACACTAACATAATGCCTAAGGAAAGAGAGAGCAAACAGTAAAGCTGCCCAACAGGAAGGAATTGCATCATCAGTATAGTGTACGGACATCTGTCATACAGCTAGGTAATCGGGAAGCAAAATGCAAAGACTTCGTTATCAATAATAACCCTCGCACAGAATGATCTTGCCACTATCTAAAACCAAAGAAAAAATTAAAACAGCCAGACAACAGTGCATCTTACTCTCTGGCAGTTGAAAACATAGTGGCTACACAGCGTGCCGGATGGGTGGCAGGGCTTCAGACAGCAGAGTTCCAATCAAGATGAAAACATATTCCTATAAAAGTATTCTGGCTTGTATTCGTGTAGGAACAAAATACTTTTTTTTAATTTCATACATTGATAATGTATATACATACCTTGTCCGGAGAAGCTCTAGGAGAATTTGCTGAGTTTTCCTTTTCTGGAGACATTCTATCCATGATGTTTTTAAACGACTGTAATCTAGGTGCTCTAACTTCTCTAACTCCTTCGCTAGAACTTACAGGAGTCCCTCCTACATTTCGACTTGAAGCTAACGACGCAGCTGATTGTACTTCTGAAGGTGACGTTGTGGTAAAGGCAGACGGTGCTAATGAGGTGTTGACTACTATTGAACTACTACTGCTATTAGGTATTTTGGAGTCATCATTAACAACTGAGGAGACAATGTTTCCATTTTCCTGAAAGAGATAGAGAAAATATAAAATCTGCCCTTCAACAATTTTACCTGAAGCTGAATGATTTTCAGGTAGTTAACCAGTAACATTACAGGGTTCTCCCTGTACTGTCATATTAGAAATAATAACAAGGATCAATTAAAAAAACAATAAAAATAATTACATGACTCAATAATTTTTACCACATGTTTAAATAGCTTCTGTTTTTAGTTTCAGCATCAATAAACATAAAAATTTCAGATTTTTTAATCAGTTTATTCCAAGAGATGCATCAAAACCAATTCCTTACAAGACCTGTGAATCAATGATGATACTAAACCTCCTTCCCATTAACCAAGCTAAACGAGAATTTGCAAAATTTTAACCATAAAAACTAATCAAGTAATACATAAAAAAAAGTTACTCATTATCCCATGTTAAAATGCTTTCTATCCAAATGTAGAACACAGCTTCATTATGTTTTCTGGCTACATAGTTATCAAAAATGTAAAGTGATAAAATATAAAAACAAATACAAAATTCATTTAGACAAAAAAAATAGCTCTTTTTCCTTTTACCAAAACTGAGAAAATAATAGCTATGACCTGTGAGACTGATGACATAGGAATTTACCAAATCCTTTGTAGAATTTATCATTAATCATTCTTAGGTAGTTTTACCCGATTACCAACTCAAAATAACTAACTCTTCCATGGATGAACCAAACAGTATGTCTTCATATATATAGTATAATCTAATTACTATTTAAAAATTCTTAGTTCTTTAAATAGGAAATGAAGATGCTGTCATAATTTTATTCATTAGCTGATTTGATATATGATTACCCGCATTGACCAATATTCTCGCTAAACCTCAAATACATGCTAGTCAAAGATGGTCGCCAATTCCCAGACAAGTTGAATAATTTAAAAATGGCATTTTTATTGGTTTATTGAAGGCCACAATTTAACAAAGAGTTTAGTCTCCTTTATTTTGTTATATCAAACTTCATACTTAACAAAATCTGCCATTTATCAAAAATAATGGGTCTCACAGATGATAAATATTCTCCAATAACACAGGTCTTTTATTCCATTTGGAAATATCAGTTGCAGTTTACGCTGGTTTATTAGTAGCTCCATTTCCCCTTATGTCTGTTGAGAAGATATCTAACATATTTCAACGTTTACACGAGCTTAATCTTCTTTGTGGAATGAAATCGTTATTTGATGAACAAAATTATTATGAAACAATAGTTTTGAAAGACTTTTAACAACTGTTTGCATTACTGAAAATGTTTTCTGTGGTGAAATATTTTCAGTAATTCTAACAGCAGTATTTCTAGAACACAGTTCTACTCTAAAAACCGAGGCATTGTTTGGAAAAAATAATTCCTTTGTATATTAGGTGATATGGTAGCAAATTCTACATCTAATTCCTCATTAGATGTAGAATTTGGAGACAGTATTACATATTATAAAGTAAGAACCTTTACCTTTTAAACGTTCAATTGTGCTATTCCTACTGTTCAAGAGAACTTTCATAACTTTAGCTTATATAGTATTAACCCTTTTACCCCCAGGCTATTTGGAACTTTCCAACCCTTAATCCCCTGGCATTTTTTTTAAGCACATTTTGCAATATACATATTTTAAATTGCTTTAACAGCCTTAATTTTCATCATAGAGAGGTCAGGTTGGTCTCATTCTTTTGGAAAATGCCTGAAGTTTCTCATAAAGTTATCAAATATATGCAAAAAAAAAAAAATGTAAATAGCAGTTTTTTGCAAGGACGTACCAGTACGTCCATGGGGGTAAAGGGATGAGTTTTGTGAAACGTACCAGTACGTCCATTGGGGGTAAAGGGGTTAATGTGTCCATACCTTTAATTTCTTTATCATCCAACGAAGGGGCAGTTCCTATAATGGTGGGAAAACTATATTCATGTAAAAGACTCGATGAGTCCCTCATCTCAAATTGAGAAAGAAGAAGAGTGGGTATCTACCAAAATACCTTTTTGATCAAATAGCTTTTTGCCGAGATAATTGTTTACTTGAATCTATATTGCAGTTAGGTTTGAGATGCACGTGAAAATGGTGAATTCATAACTACCCTAATTCGCCTATCAGCATATGGTCAGTTACAAAACTAGATTGAATTTTGAATTTCAGTTACAAAACTATATTGAATTTCAAATTCCAGTTACAAAACTAGATTGAATTTCAAATTTCAGTTATAAAACTAAATTGAATTTCAAATTTCAGTTGCAAAACTAGATTGAATTTCAAATTCCAGTTACAAAACTAGATTGAATTTCAAATTTCAGATGTTTTGTGTAAAAAAATCCATCTGTTTGTTAAATAATCAATAATGGTAGCTTATATAGCTATCCTTTTTTAAGTAATATTTTGTAATCATAATTGACTGATTGATTTGTAGTTTCCTGGCATCCTAAATGATGAAATATGAACAAAACTGTAAATTGTACTCTCAATATGTAAACCTAAGGCCAAATAAACTAATTCTTTCCATTAATTAGATTAAATACACAAAAGACTTTCAATATTTCTAATTCTTGCAATACTTGCATTATGAGTATGAATGTACTGCCTTGGTAGACAATGCTCCAACTCTTAACCCTTTTACCCCCAGGCTCTTTGGAAATTTCCAACCCTTAACCCCCAAGGGGTTATTTTTTCCCCAGCACATTTTTCAGTATATATTTTTTTTTTAAATTGCTCTAACAGCCTTAATTTTTGTCATAGAGAGGTCAGGTTGCTCTCATTCTCTTGGAAAATGCCTGATTTTCTCAAAAAATTATCATAAATATGAAAAAAATATTTTTCATAGCATTTTTTTTGCAAGGACGTACCAGTACGTCCATGGGGGTAAAGGGATGAATTTTGTGAAACGTACCAGTACGTCCTTTGGAGGTAAAAGGATTAAAATATTTTAGAGGTCGTAGAATACAGTACAGATAACTGCCATTCCAAAGTGTATACAAATTACTGTATTTATTGTTGGATTTTGTTGCAAAAACTTAAAAGACTCCTCAGAGAAACCCACAAGTAAGTCATTCAACTAATCTTTTAATGAAATGGAACTGATATACTACATAAAGATTTCTTCTTCATTTATTCATTACCTTATTTCCTTTCCTCACAGAGCTATTTTTCCCTATTGGAGCCCTTGGGCTTATAGCATCTTGCTTTTCCAACTAGGGTTGTAGCTTGGTTAGTAATAATAATAATAATAATAATAATAATAATAATAATAATAATAATAATAATAATAAATTGAGAAAACTCAACCATTTAAATTACCTGTAGTTAATTTTTTTTTAGCGAGGCAGATTTGAACCGACTCGCAGTGGTGCCCTTTTAGCTCGGAAAAGTTTCCTGATCGCTGATTGGTTAGAATTTTCTTGTCCAACCAATCAGCGATCAGGAAACTTTTCCGAGCTAAAAGGGCACTGCTGCGAGTCGGTGCAAATCTGCCTCGCTTTAAAAAATTGACTATAAATAGAAGCTTAAAGCTCTATATACAGCTTCAGAAGTATTGTAAACAATTTATGAAGCTGTATTTATGAAATTTAGTTGAAATAATTTAGTTTATATTCTTAATACTTATCAGATAATAAAAATGTTATTTTTATTAATAAAATAAATTTTTGAATATACTTACCCGGTGATTATATAAGCTGCAACTCTGTTGCTCGACAGAAAACTCTACATTCAAAATACGCCAGCGATCGCTATGCAGGTAGGGGGTGTACATCAACAGCGCCATCTGTCGAGCAGGTACTCAGTACTCAATGTAAACACAGAACCAATTTTCTCCTCGGTCCACTGGGTCTCTATTGGGGAGGAAGGGAGGGTCCTTTAATATATAATCACCGGGTAAGTATATTCAAAAATTTATTTTATTAATAAAAATAACATTTTTCAATATTAAACTTAGCCGGTGATTATATAAGCTGATTCACACCCAGGGGGGTGGGTAGAGACCAGCATTACTTGTTTACATTATTATGAGCTAAGTATTTTGTATTTCATTTTAGCAGTTATTCAAAATAACAAACATAAAATAAATAAGTACCTGGTAAGGAAGTCGACTTGAACAATTACTCTGCCTTTTTAAGTACGTCTTCCTTACGGAGCCTCGCGATCCTCTTAGGATGCTGAGCGACCCCTAGGATCTGAAGTATCAAGGGTTGCAACCCATACAACAGGACCTCATCAAAACCTCTAATCTAGGCGCTTCTCAAGAAATGACTTTGACCACCCGCCAAATCAAGTAGGATGCGAAAGGCTTCTTAGCCTTCCGGACAACCCAAAAAACAATAATAAAACATTTCAAGAGAAAGATTAAAAAGGTTATGGAATTAGGGAATTGTAGTGGTGAGCCCTCACCCACTACTGCACTCGTTGCTACGAATGGTCCCAGAGTGTAGCAGTTCTCGTAAAGAGACTGGACATTCTTAAGATAAAAAGACGCGAATACTGACTTGCTTTTCCAATAGGTTGCGTCGATTATACTTTGCAGAGATCTATTTTGTTTAAAGGCCACGGAAGTTGCGACAGCTCTAACTTCGTGTGTCCTTACCTTCAGCAAAGCTTGGTCTTCCTCATTCAGATGGGAATGAGCTTCTCGTATTAACAGTCTGATAAAATAGGATAAAGCATTCTTTGACATAGGCAAAGATGGTTTCTTAACTGAACACCATAAAGCTTCAGACGGGCCTCGTAAAGGTTTAGTTCGTTTTAAATAGAACTTAAGAGCTCTTACAGGACATAAGACTCTTTCTAGTTCATTTCCAACCATACGATAAGTTTGGAATATCGAACGATATTGGCCAAGGCCGAGAAGGCAGCTCGTTTTTGGCTAGAAAACCAAGTTGTAGAACATGTAGCCGTTTCGGATGAGAATCCGATGTTCTTGCTGAAGGCATGAATCTCACTGACTCTTTTAGCTGTGGCTAAGCATACCAGGAAAAGAGTCTTTAAGGTGAGATCTTTCAGGGAGGCTGATTGTAGCGGTTCGAACCTGTCTGACATAAGGAATCTTAGTACCACGTCAAAATTCCAACCAGGTGTAACCAAACGACGCTCCTTCGTGGTCTCAAAAGACTTAAGGAGGTCCTGTAGATCTTTATTGTTGGAAAGATCTAAGCCTCTGTGACGGAAGACTGATGCCAACATGCTTCTGTAACCCTTGATAGTGGGAGCTGAAAGAGATCGTTCTTTCCTCAGATATAAGAGGAAGTCAGCTATTTGAGTTACAGAGGTACTGGTCGAGGATACGGATACTGACTTGCACCAGTTTCGGAAGATTTCCCACTTCGATTGGTAGACTCTAAGGGTGGATGTTCTCCTTGCTCTAGCAATCGCTCTGGCTGCCTCCTTCGAAAAGCCTCTAGCTCTCGAGAGTCTTTCTATAGTCTGAAGGCAGTCAGACGAAGAGCGTGGAGGCCTTGGTGTACCTTCTTTACGCGTGGCTGACGTAGAAGGTCCACCCTTAGGGGAAGTGTTCTGGGAACGTCTACTAGCCATCGAAGTACCTCGGTGAACCATTCTCTCGCGGGCCAGAGGGAAGCAACTAGCGTCAACCTTGTCCCTTCGTGAGAGGCGAACTTCTGCAGTACCTTGTTGACAATCTTGAACGGAGGGAATGCATAGAGATCTAGATGTGACCAATCTAGCAGAAAGGCATCTATATGAACTGCTGCTGGGTCCGGGATTGGTGAGCAAAATATTGGGAGCCTCTTGGTCATCGAGGTTGCGAAGAGATCTATGGTTGGCTGGCCCCAGGTGGCCCAAAGTCTCTTGCATACATCCTTGTGGAGGGTCCATTCTGTTGGAATTATTTGTCCCTTCCGACTGAGACAATCTGCCATGACATTCAAGTTGCCTTGGATGAACCTCGTTACTAGTGATATGTCTAGACCTTTTGACCAGGTGAGGAGGTCCCTTGCGATCTCGTACAATGTCAGAGAGTAGGTCCCTCCTTGCTTGGAGATGTACGCCAAAGCCGTGGTGTTGTCCGAGTTCACCTCCACCACTTTGCCTTGAAGGAGAGACCTGAAGCTTTTCCAGGTCAGACGTACTGCCAGTAGCTCCTTGCAGTTGAAATGCATTGTCTTTTGACTCGAGTTCCATAATCCCGAGCATTCCCGACCGTCTAATGTCGCACCCCAGCCTACGTCCGATGCGTCCGAGAAGAGAACGTGGTTGGGAGTCTGAACAGTCAGGGGAAGACCCTCTCTAAGGTTGATATAGTCCTTTCACCAAGTCAGACAAGGCTTTATCTTTCCGGATACCGGGATCGAGACCGCTTCTAGCGTCTTGTCCTTTTTCCAGTGAAAAGCTAGATGGTATAGAAGAGGACGGAGGTGTAGTCTTCCTAGTGACACAAATTGATCCACGGATGACAGTGTCCCTACCAGACTCATCCACAGCCTGACTGGGCAGCGTTCCTTCTTCAGCATCTTCTGGATGGATAGCAGGGCTGGGGGCTGATCGTCTTGTTCAGCAACGTCCTCATCAGAGGGTTCCTCATCCGAAACTGATGAGGAAACGGCAACGGAGAGTGCAACGTCTGACTCGCTGAATCCGGTCGCACTGGTGGATGCGTGACGGAGCCGGACGCAATATCATGGAACTGCTGCACAGTCTGTGAACTGTCAACAACCATGGGTGCGCGAGGAAGTACAGCGTCAACCCGAAACTGTCTAGACTGTCTGGGTTGTGCAGTCAACACCCTACCGGGTTGCTGAGGTTGACGCACTGCGTCACAACAAGTCACCTCTGCTGGTTGTTGAACGTCCTGAACGTCAACAACCACCTCCGAGCGTCGCTTAACGTCAACATGCGACTGGCAACCCACACTGGGTCGCATCGGTGGAGGAACCACCTCAACTGGCAGACGCGAGTAGGTTACCTCAGCGTCAACAGGGCGCACAACTGACCGGTTGGAAGGTTGTTGGCCAGAAGGAGGAACCACCTCAACTGGCAGACGCGAGTAGGTTACCTCAGCGTCAACAGGGCGCACAACCAACCGGTTGGAAGGTTGTTGGCCAGAAGGAGGAACCACCTCAACTGGCAGACGCGAGTAGGTTACCTCAGCGTCAACAGGGCGCACAACCGACCGGTTGGAAGGTTGTTGGCCAGAAGGTTCTTCTCCGCATTTAAGTCCTCTATCAAGGACGCAAGCTTGGAATGCATGTCTTGCAGCAAAGCCCATTTAGGGTCTACGGGAGCAGGTGTGGCAACAGACGGGGTTAGCGACTGAGGCGGAACCATTTACCATCCCTGAAAGCCTTGTTATGAGTGACATAATAGTACAGCAAAACTTCAAAGGCTCGACAAAAGTTGAGAAGTTGACTTGTAAACAACTTGGAGCGTCTCCTGGCTAGGCGCCAGGGCGAGTCTACCAGAATTGAGAAGTCTATCTGGGCAGAGGCATGAACTCCCAAGCCGAGAACTTCTCTCGTGTCCTATCAGACTCTCGCTCTATAAGCCAGTTTAAAAGAAGGGAAATCAAAGGCTGTATCCCTAAAACTCCTCCTGGTGCAAAAACCAGTCGCCTAGCCAACGTAACGCTCTCTAGGAGAGCGAGAGAGCACTAGCTTAAAAACAACGGCTTCGAAGTAGCTGGGCCTAGTGTAAGTTCTGACGTTTAGGCGAACGAGGAGCAGCAGTTACAAGATCCGGACGAAGATCCTAAAAAAAAATCATCATGATTTAATTAAAGTCCATAGGAGGCTAAGCAGCTTAAGGCTCCTCTCCAAATGACAGAGTCCTCAAGGGAATATCAGTAGGAGGGAGAACAGCAACTTCCTCATCTACAGGAACCTTGTCCGATAAAAGCTAGGTTACCTCAGTGAGTCTCTAACTGGTGCATTAGTAGCAGACCAGAAGGCAACGTCATGTAACTGCTTGACAGTCTGTGAACTGTCAACAACTGAACTGTCAACCACAACAGGTGCGTGAGGACATACAGTGTCCACTCGAGACTGCTTTGACTGTCTAGACTGAGCAGTCAAAACAACTCTAGAATGCGGAGGTTGACGCATCGCGTCAAAACAAAACAACTTAGACTGTTGTTGTACCTCGCGAACGTCAACGGAAGGTTCCGTGCGTTACTGAACGTCAACATGCGGCTGGCAGGGTACACTGGAACGCATGGGTGGCGGGACTCTCTCAGCTGGAGTGCGGCAGAAGGTCGCCTCAGCGTCCACAGGACGCACAACCGTGGTTGGTTGTAGGCTAGAGGTTGGTGCAGTGTCAACCTTCTCCGCACGAAAGTCCCGCATCAATGACGTTAACTGAGACTGCATGGTCTGCAGCAAAGACCACTTAGGGTCTACAAGAGCAGGTGCGGCAACAGACGGTGTGACTGCCTGATGCGGTACCGCTTTGCCTCTCTTAGGAGGTGAGCAGTCGTCGGAAGACTGCAGCGAGTCCGAACTGACCCAGTGGCTACAACTGGGCCGTTGGACTTGCGCGGAAGGGACCAACTTGCGCTTAATAAGCCGCGAGACCTTGGTCCATGGTTTCTTACGAGAACCCTCTTCCACAGACGAGAAATAAATGGGCTCTCTCGTCTTTGTGTGGGTGGGGCGATCTTGGGTAGATACGCCCGAAACCACGGAGGGAAAAACGTCTGTTCGTTGATCAAGGCCTCTCGAACCCATAAGTCGTTCGACATTACTTCTCCCCTGGGCTTGGGAGCTTGCAAGAGGTCCCGGACTAGGTGAACGACAGGCACGAACAGACGAACCCTCGGACGCAACACTGTAACACTTTGCGCATATCACTTTATCGATTTTCTGTTTTGCACTTATTTCACTGAAATCGAAACTTTTACCGATTTTTACCTGAAACACGCAATTCTACCCTTCATTAAAAGGTAGTAATTGCGAAATCAGTCGTATAATGCAGCTCATTAATACTAGCAAAAAACAGAAAACATATATAAAGATAAAAAATTCAGTGGCTGGGAAAGAGACTAAACACTAGTTCAAATAAACTACGTTTACAATCTCTCACCTAACATAGCCTGGGGACAAGAATAAAACCCTAGAAACGTTTTACCTTCCTCCCCGTACAGAGACTAGGGACGAGAGAAACACGAGAACAACGTTACCCGCTTGAACGGAACGTTTTCTCTCCTCCTCTCCTTCCGTCTCTATCTCTCTCTCTCTTTCTCTCTTGATTTCGCACCTAAGAGAAGAGCCCAATTATATATCGTCAAAAAAACATGTTATTTGACTAAAGTAAAAAAACTGAAAGGTTTTCCAAATAAAAAGTTCCTTTAATTTAGAATTTAAAACATTTAAGCTAAGAAAGAATGAACAAAACGTCAGAATCGATTTACTCTTACTGCAAAGTGAAACCGTGATACACTCTCTCTCTATCGTAACGATAGAGCGCATGTTGAACGTCCTGAACGTCAACAACTGCGTAGTCTAAAAAAACTAAACGTTAGTTCATCTTTGAAAACAGTACGAAGACTATCAAAGAAATTCTTTCAAAAAACATTAAATTTAAAAAGTTTTAAATTCTTTAAAGGCTAAATATGATATAACGGGCTCAACGTTGATTAACTTCGGTTCCAAGTTAGGACCGCCTACTATCAGGAAAGGTCGCATATAAACAAAACATAAAAATTTATTTTTATATGTTTATAATAAATGGAAAGTTAAACGAAGAGGCCTAATAAAGGCGGAGAGATATAAAATATATAGATCTATAACGTGTTAAGCAAAATTACTAAAAACCTAAACACACTTCCGTCTAAGGGAAGGGTCGGCCATTTAAAAGTGAAAGAGAGTCCATAATCTCTTTGTCACCATAATTAAATCTATCCAAAACGAGTTCAAGTTTTGAGATGAAGATAAAACACCTGCATAGCGAAAGCTCAAAACTAGAATAGTGTACTTCACCAAATAGTTGTGAAAACAAATCCAGTTAGTAACAGCGAATTAGTAGGTCTTGCCGGTAGCCCAACAGAGAGAAAATTGGTTCTGTGTTTACATTGAGTACTGAGTACCTGCTAGACAGATGGCGCTGTTGATGTACACCCCCTACCTGCATAGCGATCGCTGGCGTATTTTGAACGTAGAGTTTTCTGTCGAGCAACAGAGTTGCAGCTTATATAACCACCGGCTAAGTTTAATATTGAAAAACTACAATCTTGTATGTTATCCTAGTTCAAGATACTTCAAAATGCACCAGATGTACACTGATTAACCTATTATATCATCTTCATCATCAGCTGTTACAATCTCATATATCATCCTATTTCAAGATACTTCAAAATGCACCAGTTGTACACTGATTAACCTACATCATCATCAGCTGTTACAAGTCAGCTGCAGAATAAACAAATCAGACAAGTCTTTCCACTCCTGTCTGTTCATGGTCTTTCTATGCTATTTTATACCATAAATTTTTTTAAGGTTGTCAATCCATCATCTTCTCTTCCTTTGCCTACTTCATTTACAATCTCTAGGGACCCACTCTGTTATCCTTAATGTCCATCTATTATTTGTCATTCTCATTACATGTCTTTTGCTATCTCTAGAGACCCACTCTGTCATTCTTAATGTCCATCTATTATTTGTTATTCTCATTACATGTCTTTTGCAATCTCTAGGAACCCACCCTATTATTCCTAATGTCTATCTATTATTTGTCATTCTCATTACATGTCCTGCCCAAGCCCATTTCTTTTTCTTTCTTACATGCGGTTAAAATATCCTCTACAGTACTTTCATTTGCTCTTTTATTTACATAAGCTCAAATCAAAATAATATTATGCAAGTGCTGTGAATATACTTTCATACTTAACAAGTTTATGACAAACTTTACCTCCGTAATGTGTAGAGAATGGTCTTCTTTTCTTTCCTCGCCGTCATCTGCAAAAATAAAATAGATATAAAATACTGTATACTCAAGAATAAAAAGAATTATTTCGAAAAAAAAAATAACAGACTTACTGAAAATCAGTAGGTTCATCCATATTTCTAAAAGCATCAGGCACGGTTTATAATTTGGCAGAGGGTTTTTACGATTGCATGTCCTTGCAGTCATCAACCACAGTTACTAGCGGTGGGTCTAACCTTTGACTAAATAGTCCAAAAGCAAGGCAGTAGTTTCCACAGTTATTGTTAGTGGGCCAAGCCTTTTCTAAAAAGCAAAACTGCTAGGTAACAGCTGCCCTTTCAGTTGCTTTCTACTACACATAGTATTTTACACCACCAACTAGGGTTCCTAAAATATCACTGAAAAAATCAACTGAGAACAAGAATAGATTAGCATACCTTGCGAGTGGTCCCGTGCATGAGGGTGGGCAGTGGCTTGTAGCGTGGAAGGTGAAACAACCCCTTGCTTTGCTTCGGCAATCAGTCTTCTTGCCCGTTCCCTTAACTGAGCCTGCCTCTCTTCCTCCTCCTGAAAGTTACGAATAAAATTATAACTTACATTATTACACCATTCTAATTGGCCAATATAAAAGAAACCCATCATTTATAATACAAGAACAGTATATATACCGATATACACATGCATAATTCTATTTATGTACAGTCAAGAACACCTTTATATTTGGCAGGAAATATAAAACTATGGTATGTTAAACTATTGAAAATTTACATATGCCTTATTGTAATAACCAGTTTCAGTGATGATACCATTAAAGAATTTGAGAACTGGTTTTCTAGAAAATATTATAGTGCACTTTACAACAAAACTTAAATAATATTGACATAAAAAAATTGGTACTTTATTAACAACATTCACTTTAATTCACTTTGTCTCAGTAGATCAGTTAAGGAGAAAAAAAAAGATTCTCCCAAATGAATGATCTCTGCATCTGCAGTGTCTAGAGATTTGGAATTGGTGAGCAGGACCAAAGAAGGACATGTTTGTGACATTCCTCAACAAGACGAAAGAGACATTCTGCTCACTAGTTCCAGATCCTTTAGCATGGAGAGGATGCCCTGTTACGGCACTGGTCAAATTTGGATCTCCACATATATACTTTTCCTCTATTCTCAAAGATCTGAACTGATAAACAAATTCAGTGTCTCTATAAACATCAAAATGATACTGGTGGCTTTCTTTCGGCCTCAAAGACAGTGGTTTACAAACCTGTGGCCTACATTGTTGGAACGTCCAAGATGGTTACTGTACAAGTACAATCTTCTCAGACAACCGGTTTCAAGGGCAGTACACCCAAACCAATATATTCTGCTTTTAACCTCATGGGACAATTGTTTTAAAAAGTCCTCTAGATTGTCTATCTTAGGTTCCAAAGGGCAGTCAACTAATAATTTGTATCAAAAATAATGGAATGTTTATTCTGACTGGTGCCAATCAAATAATGTTTCAATAACTAGAACTCGTTTCGATAGTAACATTAAGTTTTGCAAGACCTTTATTGGGGCTAAAGTGCCATGTTGTCTCCTAGGACTTTCCTGTTGAAGGCTAGAACAGGGAATTCTATATGATGTAAATACCATAGAAATATTGTTACCCCCACTCTACAGCCAGTGTATCAACATGCAAGGCACAGACTCAAGTGTGTATAGGGGAGACCTCGCAAGTTCGGGCTCATTTGAACTTACTATAGCACCTCTGCTATGAGTGACGGCATGTACAACGTCCCAGAAAGGAACCATTGCTCCAGTCCTCACCATCATACCTACATCACAACATACCCACAACCACCATCCGAGTTTATTTAGACAATGGAGACACAACGCTTTCCTGTTTTAGCATTAGCCATCGCATATTAGTAAACTGCAAGCTTGTTTTCCCGTTTTAGCATTAGCCATCGCATATTAGTAAACTGCAAGCTTGTTTTCCCGTTTTAGCATTAGCCATCGCATATTAGTAAACTGCAAGCTTGTTTACATAATGTAGGTTTTGAAAATAAAAGGTGATGATTTGATGTCTTTTACCTATATTTTGAGGTAGTAGGTTGGCAAGGGCACCCGCCACCCGTTGAGATACTACTTCTGGAGAGTTCTTGGGTCCTTTGACTGTCCAGATATTACTATAGTGGATCCCCCTCTCTGGTTACGGCTCATTTTGTCTTTGCCTTCACATACACCGAATAGTCTAGCATATTCTTACCAAATTCTCATCTATCCTCATACACTTGACAACATTAAGTTTACCAAACAATTCTTCTTTGCTCAAGGGTTATCTACTGCATTGTAATTGTGCAGTGGCTACTTTCCTCTTGGAAAGGGTAGAAGAGACTCTTAGCTATGGTAAGCAGCTCTTCTAGAAGGACACTCCAAAATCAAACCGTTGTTCTCTAGTCTTGGGTAGTACCATAGCCTTTGTACCATGGGCTTCCACTGTCTTGGAGTAGAGTTCTCTTGTTTGGGGGATACACTCGGGCATGCTGTTCTATCTTATTTCTCTTCCTCTTTTTTTTGCTCTATCTTATTTCTCTTCCTCTTGTTTTTTTTTGTCCTATCTTATTTCTCTTCTTGTTTTTTTTTTAAAGTTTTTATAGTTTATAAGTGAAGGATCTAATTTAATGTTGTTACTTTTCTAGAAATATTCCATTTTTAATGTTTATTCTTCTCTTGTAGTTTTTTTTCTTATTTCCTTTTTCACTGGGCTATTATTCACCGTTGGAGTCCTTGGGCTTATGGCATCCTGCTTTTCCAACTAGGGTTATAGCCTAGCTTGTACTAATACTATTAATAAGAAAGATTTTAAGATGAAGGGTTCGTCTCCATTTTTTCATATTCCCTCTTATGGAAAACAAACTTTGTGATACACAAAAGTATAGATTTCTTTAACCTGTGAGAGCACTAAAGTGTTATTTGGAAAAGACTATAGACATGAGGGGAAAGGTTCATAATTTGTTTTATGGGATTAGGATTTCAAATTGTCTTCTTAAAGAATATGTCCTTCTTGGTTAGAATTTCATTATTCAGGCTCACAGGGAATTGGACCTAAATCAGATGAAAGACTTGAAAGTTTGGGTTCATGATATTAGAAGTAGAGCTACCTCTTTGAATTTCTGAAAGAATCTTTCTTTGGAATAAGACTTAGTGGCAGACCCAGTGGTGTATAAAATCCATTTTTGCTAAGAACTAACTTAAGAGTAGCCGGATTTTCTTATCAAGACTGCTGGGAACAATATAGTATTAGTTTTTAATTTTGAAACACACAGCATCTGGTAATACATATAAAAGTGCATACATTAGTTTGATAGTGAGGCTGTATTTGGGGACAATCTAGAGGCTTGAGTTATAACACACTTCGCTTGGTGACTGTGGCTCCAGTGGTAAGAGGGGAGTCTCAAGTAGTAATTAAGCTTATTATTCTAGGACTTGGCCATTTCCTTGACCGTCCGCTATCAAGGAGTGGGAGTCAGCACTATGAACTCCTAGGGAGTTGCATAAAATAAATGTTATTTCTATACTCCCAGATGTTCATAGACAAGCACACCCCCTCCTTCACACTGACAAGTGATGTCAAGGATAGTAATTTTGTCGCCAATCAGAGGCTGGAAAGACAAAAGGATCTACCTAAGACAAGGTTATTGCCATTAACTATCAGATGGTATCAATACTTTACTACTGTAGAAGCCTTAGCCTATCAAAAGAAAAGGAAAACAAGAAGTTTTTAGATTTAGGTAAATGTCAGTATTAAACCAGGATGTGAGAGAGAAGCACTATGAACATCAGCTAAGTATAGAAGTATTAAACTTTTTTATTAAAATTCTGTTTTTCTTTTTTTAGCAATGAACAGTCAAGGCTCCATTTAAGCATAATGACCTACTATAAGTACAGAATTTCATCAACTTGCAAACATTTGTCTTACAAGAATTCAGAGATACAAACACAAACCCAACTAAAAATAACAAAGATAAGATAAAGGAATACTGTAATCAAACAATATCAAATCATTTAATACAGTAAACAAAACGATATTTGGTGCTTAAAAGGAATGAAGGAATGGGTAGTGGTAGTGGTGGTGGTAGTTGGGGGGGGGAGTCAGTAGCTGTAGAGAATGACACCTCGTAGTAACGGGGGATGTTGAGAAGGGAGAAGTCTAATTGGAAAGGGACCTCTGGTAGTGGTTTCACTTGCCACAGTTTTAATACAGATACCCTTTAGGGGTGAGCGAGCTGGGTATATTCCGGGCATTCCATGCAACTTTTTTCTCTGGTATATTTAGCAGTATTTATACCTTAGAAATGGTGCTTTAAGGAGCATTTCACGGAGCGACACAGGTTGAGCCCAGAAATGGATTTTTCCTCCGTCAAAATCCATTTTGTAATAACCTGATGTCTATTTCATATGAAACCTGAATATTTGTTGACTTTTGTAGCTGGAAATCATAGGCATAGGATTCAGGTTAGGCCTACCCTCGGCCAATATTTAAAAAAAGTCGGACTTAAAAACAATTTGTCTTACATACAGATTCTTGGAACCAATTAAGTTTGCAAGTTGAGGATATTCTGTATTATATTTATTCATGTAATATATTCAAGAAAGTTCCCAAATGCAGTACACAGCTGTTACTGTACCAAAAAAGTTCCCAAATGCAGTGCACAGCTCTTACTGTTCCAAGAAAGTTCCCAAATGCAGTGCACAGCTGTTACTGAACCAGAAAAGTTCCCAAATGCAGAGCACAGCTGTTACTGAACCAGGGAAGTTCCAAATACAGTGCACAGCTGTTACGGTACCAAGAAAGTTCCTGAATGCAGTGCACAGCTGTTAATGCACCAAGAAAGTTCCCAAATGCAGTGCACAGCGATTACTGTACCAAGAATGTTCCCAAATGCAGTGCACAGCTATTACTGTACCAAGAATGTTCCCAAATGCAATGCACAGCTATTACTGTACCAAGAATGTTCCCAAATGCAATGCACTGCTGTTAATGCACCAAGAAAGTTCCCAAATGCAGTGCACAGCTGTCACTGAACCAGGAAAGTTTCCAAATGCAGTGCACAGCTGTTACTGAACCAGGAAAGTTTCCAAATGCAGTGCACAGCTGTTACTGAACCAGGAAAGTTTCCAAATGCAGTGCACAGCTGTCACTGAACCAGGAAAGTTTCCAAATGCAGTGCACAGCTGTCACTGAACCAGGAAAGTTTCCAAATGCAGTGCACAGCTGTTACTGTACCAAGAAAGTTCCCAAATGCAGTGCACAGCTGTCACTGAAACAGGAAAGTTTCCAAATGCAGTGCACAGCTGTTACTGTACCAGGAAAGTTCCCAAATGCAGTGCACAGCTGTTACTGTACCAAGAAAGTTCTCAAATGCAGTGCACATCTATTACTGTACCAAGAAAGTTCCCAAATGCAGTGCACAGCTGTTTTGTACAAAAAAAGTTCCCAAATGTAGTGCACAGCTGTTACTGTACCAAGAAAGTTCCTAAATGCAGTGCACACCTGTTATTCATTCCCCTATGCAGTGAACAGCTATTACTGTACCAAAAAATTTCCTGAATGCAATGCACAGCTGTTACTGTACCATGAAAGTTCCTATAACCAGTGCACAGCTATTTTCCAAATGCAGCGCACAACTGTTACTGTACCAAGAAAGTTCCTGAATGCAGTGCATAGCTGTTACTGTACCATGAAAGTTCCTATAACCAGTGCACAGCTATTACTGTACCAAGAATGTTCCCAAATGCAGTGCACAGCTGTTACTGTACAAAGAAAGTTCCCAAATGCAGTGCACATCTTTTACTGTACCTTTGATAAGGATCTTTGAGGACCAGGATGATTCTGAATGGCTTCTCTTCTCGCCTGTTCTAAAAGGTGCCTTGCTCGTTCCTTCAGTTCTTCATGTCTGGATGAGGGCCGCTGCGTTAAAATGCAAGAAATTAATACCTCACGACACGGCAATTGAGTTGATTACATCAAAATCTAAGCTATTATCACCAAACTCTCCCACTTATCATGAGGATTTGCTCTTGATAACCAAGCCTTATGCAGTACTTTATTCTGGTAATTGCTCGGAGAAAATATTACCACATTCCCTCTATTTGTGAAAAGTCTAAGAAAACTAGCATAATTTATACAGTAATCTATATTTTTCAAACCACAATTTCAGTTTCTCAGAAACTAGTTATCATTTCTTTACTTAAAATTTCTATCAGACATCTACCAAGAATATATAATCAAATCATAAATATAAAATACACCTTAATAAATCAACTTGAATGTTTTTGGCAAATATGAAAATTGGAAAAATATATGAAGAAATATTCCATATTACATAAAAGCCTTAACCTATGAAATCAAAATTGTTCATTAATATGGAAAAATCATGGTCAAATAACAATCATGGCTGCGATAAAATCAATACACCAAAATTGATAAGTCGTGACAATGAAAAAGCAACATGCAGCTCTGGACCGATTTATCAGTCGGAAAATAACGACACAGCTCGGAGTTATGTAGTGAAAATTGACAAAAAAAAAAAAAAAAAAAAGGACCAAGTTCTGCATATGTAATAAAACCTACTGAATGGAATAAAAAGGGATTTTGACGAAGGAAAAATCTATTTCTGGGGAGAGACCTGTGACGCCCGGTGAAAAGTCCTTCTTTCTACCTTTTCTGATATAAATTTTCCAAATATATCAGAGAAAAATAAAAGCATGGAATGCAGAGGTTACTACCCTCGTTCTGCATTCCATGCTTTTATTTTTCTCTGGTATATTTGGAAGATTTATATCAGAAAAGGTAGAAAGAAGGACTTTTCACCGGCCGGCACAGGTCGACCCAGAAATTCCCTTTTCTTGAAATACGATAAAAAAATGTTTTGCACTACATGACCCATAACCGAGTCTCTCTGAAATCCAAGACAATCGAAAAGTCTGGTGCATTGGTGTATTAGTTAATGGTAGCAACGACAAAAATATGGTTAGTAAAGAGCAAGAGCAACAGCTGAATTGCATTAAAAAAAACATTTAATATCCTGAGCATCAAAAGTATTTATACAGTAAAAAGGGTTTAAAACATTTCCTGGCAAAACCCCGACGATTGTTTCCATTCATGTTCCATGACACATATGAGTGGTAGGAGTATTTACTACATATTTCCTATTTATCCCTTTTACCCCCAGGCTATTTGGAAATTTCCAACCCTTAACCCCCAGGGGGTTATTTTTTTCCCAGCACATTTTGCAGTATATTTTTTTTTAAATTGCTCTAACAGCCTTAATTTTTGTCATAGAGAGGTCAGGTTGGTCTCATTCTCTTGGAAAATGCCCGAATTTTCTCAAAAAATCATCAAAAATATGAAAAAAAAAATTTTATAGCATTTTATTGCAAGGACGTACCGGTACGTCCATGGGGGTAAAGGGATGGCCTTTGTGAAACGTACCAGTACGTCCTTTGGGGGTAAAAAGGTTAAAGATATAAAGGCTGCTCATGAATGGCAGAGGCAAGTGATAGTGACATTACCCTATCAAGCAGGACAATGCCCTAGAGACTGACCATATACAGTACTGTATACTGTACATATAATCAGTACCCAAGCCCCCTCTCCACCCAAGCTATTACCAAGGAGGGCCAGGCAATGGCTGCTGATGACTCAGCAGATAGACCTATAGGCTTCCCCCAAACCCCAAATCATTAGTCTCACTAGGATGGTGAGGTTGCAGCGACCAAAGGAACTAACGAGTTTGGGTGTGACTAGAACCCCAGTCTGGCGTTCACCAGTCAGGGACGTTATCACATCGGCCCCAACAACTCTTAATGTTCTATTACTGAAGTTGAAATTATGTTGAAAGTACACCATACCACTGTCTTTATTATTTTCATTGGATACAAATCCCTCAAATTTGGAGGCCATGGATGAGGAAAAACAATTGAGGAGCCCTAAATATAACTTACCTAAATGCCTGAGTAACTTTATTTTGAAAAAAATAAGTATTCATCAGAAACCAAAGCAATATATATGTAAATATGAATCTCTGAATGTAACAGTTATGATATTCATCTTAAAAAGCACTCGCTAATATATTACAAAATTATTAATTTTACGTTAAAATTAGCAGAGTAACAATTATATGTGAGGCCTGCATATATGCGTGCACATGTAGACAATACCACCGGATATGACTAGCAAGAAATGCAATTCTTGAATTATGACTTTCCTAAACATCTTTTAAAAAAAAAGGGTCCCTAAAATATTCTTCTTCCCTTAATCTCAACTCTGTCAAACGAAGTAGCTATTAATTCATATATTCTTTAATAGACTCTGTGCTGTATCATATCTCTTTATACGCAATAAATCTTTTTCTATAATACTAACAATTCTTGACATGATGACGTCATGAATATGCTCACGTTACTTGCAAAATTTATAAAATCACTATATTTTCCTTTTTTTCCTTATCAAATTATGTTTATCATATAACCTATCAAACTATCATGAATTGTATTCGAACCACACAGTTTACAATTTTGTGTTGAATTCAGCTGATTAAGAACTTAAAAACAATATTTCCCCCTTTTCATCATAAATAACTCACTGACCAAAGATACAAAGAATGACATGTGAGAGATGGGAGGCGGACAAGGATAAGAACTCAAACAAAGCTCATCTTAATTCAAAGTCTGCGTGTGTCATTTCCTTGACAGCTGTCTATCTTATTTGTGAGTGGGACTTATTTTATCTCATTTTTAATGAGACTTTAAAAATCCTTACTTCAAAAGTTCAAACTTGCAGCGAATGTTTTTATCTTCAACAGGCTGACATAAGTCTCTTATTATAGTTTATTTATGTAATTTCTATTTTAATGTTGTTACTGTTCTTAAAATATGTTTTTAATTGGTCAATACTTCTCCCGTAGTTTATTTATTTCCTTATTCCCTTTCCTCACTGGGCTATTTTTTCTTGTTGGAGCCCTTTGGATTATAGCGCCCTGTTTTTCCAGCTAGGGTTGTGGCTTAACTAGTAATAATAATAATATGCTTTCCTCCACATTCTTATTCCTACTCTATATTACATTAATACAGAGAATCTAGGTATCCTAATGAGACAGGATACAAAAACTCCTTAAAAAGTTAAAGATGACTGACATCAGCTAATCAGAGCATTAGCTGGGGATGCCCAACCCTCCACCATGTTGCCCAACCCCATTAGTAACCTCCAAAGTAAACAGCTTAACCTCACAGAGAGAGGCAGCACTCGGTCTACTGTCCATGTGAATGCAAGGCTACCGAGTTACCGCTGTAAAATGCGCTACTTGAAATGAAAATATAATGATAAGATGGCTCAAAAGTGCTCTCTCAATACTTACATATACTAAAGATTTACAAAAATAATAAGATTAAGCTAACATAAAAACACAACCCATACCTAATATCTTAATACCCAGCAACAACCTATGAATTCTATCTAGAAAACCTAAAAACGGAAGCTATGCCAAGGATACTTCATCTATATTTCAAAGTACTGTACAGTACTAAAAAAACTGTCTGTCCAAAGGAAATAAAAATATCTAATGTAATGATATCTATAGAAAAAATAGGAGCATCAAAATCGAATAACAGTAAAATTAAACTACTGTCCAAAACAACCCTCACATCTCTTTCTTCGGGCAACTTTGCACAAACTTGATGAAAAATGCAAAATTACTTGGGCTTCCCCCAAGAGAAAGTAAAACAGCAAGCTGCCAAAAGTTGCCAACTTGTATGGTAACTAAAAATATTTCATCAAATACACTAGTGTTTTTCACTGATCTTAATAAAAAAAATTCAGTGAAAGTGATAAATTGTTCCTTCAGCTAACAATATCTTTCTAGAATGTTGAACTCCATGACTAATAACAATTTATACAGCATGAATTAAGGCGCAAGAGGTGGTGTGGGGATTAGCTTTATCTACAAAATACTTCAAGAATTGAGACAAGACAAATGAGATATCCAACTAGGCATTCAATGTCCATTGCAGACCAACAAATTCTCACTATTATTCCCAACCAAACCATATCTTTATTTTGAAAACCTTCAAGTTACTTTTCATAGCGGCGACAACAACTTTTTAAAATGATTACAAATTCTACCACAAATCATCCAATTGAATTACTTTAATCCTAAAATACTGTTCCTAGCAGATAATTGTAATGCCATGTAATACTGGGTGGGTACCATCAAGGTGATTGAAAAGAATTGAGATCTCTCTCAACCCCCTTTTGTTGGTTTATAAAGTTCAGGTAAGTAGAACATGGGTTGTAAATTAGAAAGTACCTCGGATATATGAAATTATCTATAGTATACTTTTCAACACAAATCACTTATGTACCGAGATCAGAAAAGGCGTAGATGCATCTATCCATCCTTAGCACTCTGCTTGGAATGATGATACAATTTTGTGATGAACCAGAATCTTTTATCTAGATTGCTATCATGATGATGCTCTTTCTCAACTAATTACCAGATCAAAAACCCAGACATCGCTGCATTTTTTATTTATTTGACTGCTTTCATTTTATGTGATATATAATATTACTGCAATCATCCATTTTCTCATGATAATTTTCAAGCATACTGTAATCTCTAATTAGTATTTTCTCTTATTTTAAATTAGTTTACACCAGACTGTTTTGTTTGATATAACCAACACTATTTAATGATTTGGATTCCATATCATTACCTTCTAAGCCTGCCTCTATTATTCTTCTTGAAATCCCTGTGTCTACTAAGATTGAAACTTTAATGCACCATATACCCTATATGACTACAAGCTGAGACACAAATCATACATCACCCTCCTGTACATTATATTAGGACCAAATCACTTGAATAAGCTATGCAAGAAAGACAATCATATTAAACATCCTAGATAAGAACATCAACAAAATGAGCAAAGAAAGCCTACAAATAATGATTAATCTAATAAAACTTTCCATTAATGGAGGTCCCCATACATCGTAATATTTCTTAACGTATGTACCTAATTTTAGTGAGCCTTGAAATATTGAAAGTAGTGGCTCTGAGCATTAAATTCCCTTATCTCAAATGAGATAACTTTCATATCTATCTTGGAACTCTTGAACCATATACACAACAGTATTCATTCAGCTTTGGGATTCAACAGCCAAATTCCTATGCTTTGCAAAGGACCTACAAGAAATTTACTCTGCTCCTTATATGTCGGTTGTGTTCAAACAATAGTGAGACTTCTCAAAATGTTCAATATGACATGAGACTATTAAATTTCAATATTATCAATTAGCACCCTCATGAAAGGACATTACCAATATGATGTTTCACTACAGCAAACACTTTACCAAGACTAGCATCTACGATAACGATAAATTAATATAGCAAAGGTTTAATGCACAAAATGCAACGTACCACAAAGATCGACATTAGCTACTCTTACGATACCTTAAAATTATTCATCAGTGCTGATAAGCTTTATACTGTATATTTGTCCCACTTGAATAAAAGTGGCACCTTGAGGGTTATGTAACTAAATCTAATAGTATTGACTCATTCATGATACAGACAGCAACTAAAGTATAATTACACTCAATATATATAAGGTACAACAAATTTCAGATTCAGCTAAAAGCACACTTCTATAAGAGGCTCAAATTCATCAAGGTGAACGTACATTAACAAACTTACCAACTTTATTCTGTACTTCTTTTAATATCCTAATAAAGTATGACAAAATTAATACTCATAGCTATACCAATAAATATAGTGGGTATAATTTCAGTAGGAATGTGTAAAGAAAACGGTGACATTACCCATCGGGAAAGCTCTGCACACCTCATTACTCTGTGTCAATACTGTACAAATATGAGACCATGAACTGTTTATCATGAGAAGAAAAATTTATCACTTGCTCTGTAAGTTGATATAATAAAATCTGGGAACATCACATTTAGTAGTTGTAACAATAACCACAAAAAAGCATGCAATAGCAGGCATTAGTAATCTATCAAAAATAAATTTCAAAGAAACAATCAAGCAAAATAAAGAGCAACTAGATATTTTTGCCAAAACTCTCCAGTAAGACTGGCAGAAATAGGCGCAGCATACAGCACTCTGGAGTACACACAACAACAAGCTAACTTGCAGAACCTTGGTCAGCAGAAGACGGAGTGCTTCTCTATTACGCTCTTCAAGAACTGAAATCTCTGCAACTTGTGCAAAATCTCTGATCATCTCTCTTTCCTGAAGATCCAAATCCCCCCAGAGAAGGTTCTCCTGATCTTGCTCAGCCGGTTCACCTTTCCCAGTATCTGGATTTCTGGTATTTACTTCATGGAACTTTAAAGGCTCCATAAAATGAGATTGGTAGCCTGACACATTTTCTGGCGAGTGTTGATTTTTTGGTCTAGCACCTTTTTCCAGGTGAGAAAAGGAAGCTGTACTGAGATCTGAATTATCAGTCAGATTAGTAAGTTCACTATTTGCCACAAAATTGGGAGAATCTCTTTCCAAAATTCCATCAGCGAGTTTTAATGTTTTGATAGTTGCCTGATGACTGCTTTCTGAGGTTACATCTTTAGATTCGGCAACAACAATACCTTCAGTAACTGCACTACCCTCAGCTCTCTTATCCCCTGGAGTCTGTCCATAAAAGAAAAGATTATAAAGTCCTTTAGTTGTATGCCTTAATCCATCAATTAACCAACCCCTTTCTACGGACAAGTCCTTTTCCAGTTGCTGTTCTTCTTTTTCAGATGAAACTTTCAAGCAATGTGCCTGCGGCATCATACTCGCATCACCCTCTAACGTTCTTTTGTGCTCTATTCTCTTGCCATGACTTTTAGGCATCACCTTCTCCAAAACATAACCGTCTGACTCAAGCTCCAGTTCCATTTCACCAAACTCAAACTCACTATCAAAAGCCCCACCTTCTTCATCAATGTCTTCAAGGTCTTTCAGCCAATCTTCCTCTTCCTCTTCTGTGGGAAGCTGAAAATCCATTCCATCAAATGCAGAATCTGGTGAGCAACTCAAGAAGTATATCTTGTCATCTATGTCACTTTCCCTTCTACAGATATTATTTATTTCCTTCTCTTCCTTAGAATAAGTACTTTTTGGTATTGGCACAGAACCCGGCTCTGCTACAGTTATGTCTTCAGTATGGAGTGAGAAATTAGCAATAGCACCAAAATTGCTAAACTTTCTCTTTCCTTTCATAATACCTGCCCAATACTGAAGAACAGCAGAGTTATCAATTGATTCAACATCACTTTCATCTTTAAAACTGCCACAATCTGCTGATAGACCCTGAGATAACAAGGAAGCACTTAACGGCGGTGTTGATTTTATGAATGTTGCATAGGAGGGAATTCCAGAATCCATGGCTAAGAGATTTGATGGACAAAAGCTATCATCCACCGTATCATCTTTCTGTACAGGAATGCTACCTGTATCATCAACAGTTAAGGTTGTTTCACCCTGATTAACCAACATATCGTTTGCTCTACTCAAACTTTCAGGGGATATGTCTGGCAAGTTTCCTCTCTCTTTATTTGAAATAGTATCAGATATAAAATTAGTCAATGTATTCTCGGAAGATTCACCTGCAGAATAAGTGTCATTACTGGTGATAGATAATTGGTCTGTGGTATCTTGGTTGCCTTTACCTTCTAAACTCTCTGTAATATTCTGTTGAATATTAGAGTCAAAAGTGGCAAGGTCTGGAATAGAATCAAATGTATCAAGGTTTGGAATGTCTTCAAGGTCAGTATTACTTTCTAATATGTCAAGCTTACTAAGATCTACTACAGTAAGGTGAGAAGGTTCAACACTTTGCACAGCAAGTACCACATCAGGGAGAGTGCACTCTTGCTGGTTGTCATATTCAGGAGCTAGCAAACAAGTTCCCTCTTCAGCTGCTGTAAAAACAAGAGGAATGCTTTCAGAAACTAGTGTGCATGTTTCATTGGCCATCTCGTGTGTATTCTCATTTGCAGTACACATAATGGCAGGTTTACCTTTCTCATTACTTTCCTTGACATGATTTATATACATATCTACATTTATATCCAAATCAGGCATAGAATAAACCATTTCTTCTTCAACAAAAGCATGAATATGGGGTTCTTTTTCTACTTTTTTAACTTTGGCCTGTACTCTTTCTGGCAATTGGAACTGCTTATTACTCATCACAAATACATCAATGAATTCCTGTGTTGCTTCCTCCGCAGACGCATACATGAGTGCTCTAAGCATTTCTTCTTCTGCTAGAGAACAAACTGGAATACCTTCCATATCACTAGTGTAATCAGATTCATCCTCATCTCTTTCAGCAGTGTGCAAATAATTTCTGTTGTCGCAAACATTTTCACATTCATATGTTCCTTCAGACTCCTGTGCTGGCTTATCAATACCAGGTACAAATTCCTCACTAGGCGCATGAATCAAAATCTGTGGGATATCTAATAAGCATGGATCATTTAAATCTGCACAGTCACCCGTCGCAGACGTATAATTTTCACTGTAGCTCTGCAAAACTGCACATTCCAGCTCAACAGCTGGTTTTTCACTTGCAATTTCTGGTGGTCCTATAAATGTTATGCCATTATCTAGTTCCGGCAGGGATGTCATGTCCTGGCCTACAGATTCCAACTCAAATCTTTCTACATTTTGTAATGCATGTAACACATTTAGAGTCTTGTCTGATAATCTACGTTCATTATTCCTTTGGTCCTTAGAGTCGCTGCTATCTCTAATATCCCCCACCAAGAGACTTTCACCACTTACATTCACTTCTACGTTTTCAGGGCTTTCACAACTTTTAGAAGCACTGTCTTCTTTATAGGAGTCTCCCAAATAAGTTTCAGGGCTTTCACTACTTTTAGAAGCACTATCTTCTTTAAAGGTGTCTCCTAAAGTTTCAGGGTTTTCACTACTTTTAGGAGCACTGTCTTCTTTATAGGAGTCTCCTAATGAAGTTTCAGGGCTTTCACTACTTTTAGAAGCACTGTCTTCTTTATAGGAGTCTCCTAATGAAGTTTCAGGGTTTTCACTACTTTTAGGAGCACTGCCTTCTTTATAGGAGTCTCCCAAATAAGTTTCAGGGCTTTCACTACTTTTAGAAGTACTGTCTTCTTTATAGGAGTCTCCCAAATAAGTTTCAGGGCTTTCACCACTTTTAGAAGCACTGTCTTCTTTATAGGAGTCTCCCAAATAAATTTCAGGGCTTTCACTACTTTTAGAAGCATTGTCTTCTTTATAGGAGTCTCCCAAATAAGTTTCAGGGCTTTCACTACTTTTAGAAGCACTGCCTTCTTTATAGGAGTCTCCCAAATAAGTTTCAGGGCTTTCACTACTTTTAGAAGCACTGTCTTCTTTATAGGAGTCTCCCAAATAAGTTTCAGGGCTTTCACTACTTTTAGAAGCACTATCTTCTTTAAAGGTGTCTCCTAAAGTTTCAGGGCTTTCACTACTTTTAGAAGTACTGTCTTCTTTACAGGAGTCTCCTAAATAAGTTTCAGGGCTTTCACTACTTTTAGAAGCACCGTCTTCTTTATAGGAGTCTCCCAAATAAGTTTCAGGGCTTTCACTACTTTTAGAAGCAGTGTCTTCTTTACAGGAGTCTCCTAAATAAGTTTCAGGGCTTTCACTACTTTTAGAAGCACTGTCTTCTTTATAGGAGTCTCCCAAATAAGTTTCAGGGCTTTCACTACTTTTAGAAGCACTGCCTTCTTCATGGGAGTCTCCCAAATTAATACTTTTTTCCACTAAACCTGTATTATTTGGTAAACTATGCAAATGGGTTAAATCTTTACGGAAATAATTATTCACAACATCTGAAGGTGGAATAGGTATAGAAATTAAAATTTCTGTTGTGCATATGCTGATATCCGTTTCAGTTAAAACACACCTGTGGAAATCAGCAGAAATTTCCGATTCAGCTATACTATACACACCATAGACAGGAGTAAACTTGGAAACACTAAAATCTTGTAAAGTTGTGATTTCAAGAGCACCAGCTTCTAAGCATTCATTTATAGCACCAAAAGTATACAGAGGAGAAATTTCCTTAAACTTGGAAACACTAAAATCTTGTAAAGTTGTGATTTCAAGAGCACCAGCTTCTAAGGTTTCATTTATAGCACCAAAAGTATACAGAGGAGAAATTTCCTTAAAGTCTACCGGTGGCAATTCACTCGCATATTCTTTAAGGAATTCTTCATATGATTCTTGTCTGGGAAGGCTAAAAGTGTAAACCTTAATATCTTCATTCACAGTAGCAATCCCTTTATAGTCAATTTCAAATCGGCACAAAGTATATTCAAAATTATGCTTCATAGCTGGAATTACTGAAAGAGTATCCAACAAGAATGGTTCACTGACTATATTACCAACTAGAGCACTTGATACAGCGTGAGTATATCCAGAGTCAACAACCTCATTACTACTTAAATCAAGCTTGAATATTCTATCAAACCTCATTGGTTTCTGCATGACTTCTTCAGCGGGACCTAAAACGACAGGTTCTTTTTTTGCAACTAAAGTAGGCAGATAATCTTGGGGAAGTTCATCATCATTATTATGATTTTCATGGCCAAGAAACTCTTCAACAATTTTTGCAAAAGAATCTTCATCTGAACCAACAGACATTTTATCTTCATCACCACCAAATGGTCTAACACTAGCATAAACTTTGAATTCTTCATCACACTCTTCATCATCAAATGGCATATTTTCATTGTTTTTTTCAAATCGCGCTGGCCCAAACCAAACATTCTCATAATCTTTACCACTAGACCTCTTTTTCCTCATCTCATCTTGAGTGTTAGTATCAATAACTCTCTTCTCTGACTCAGTACTAAAATTCCTGGAGCCCTGGTCATCAAATGAGACCCAAGACTTCATGGCATCCCTTACTCGTGTTGGAGGGATAACTGCAACAGAATCTCCTACTTCATTTTCGACCTTTGACTTCTCTAATCGTCTCAAGGAAACTTCGGAAGGCGTTGAAGATGTCAAAACATCGCTTCTATGATCTTGCTCACTCGTAGACTTAAATACTTTAGAGCTATTTACTCCACTGTCAACAATATTTTCACTTTTACAATCACCACCATTGTAACCTTTATCCACAACATCATCTTTTTTATCAACTTGTTCTAAGCGACCACCGTTTTCTTTCACGGCACCCTCAGTTTTGACTTCTGGTGAAACTTCAGTGACGGTAATCTTTTCAGAATTTTTGGGATGGGATTGGATGGAAGCACCTTGAGTTCCACCATCACTTGTTTCAGGCTTCCCAACTGTACTCTCACTGCCCCAGTCAACATCTTCAAATTTTGCCCAAGGAGACATAACAAAATCCTTTGGTAAGGTCTGAGACTGGTTTCCCCATGCAATTGTCTGACTAGAATGCTCCCCCATTTTATCATCCTCGTTAGCAGTAGTATTTGACAAGTAACCATCTTCCACTGATGATGATGAGAAAAATCCTGTGTCTCTATCAGTTTCCGACTTAACAGGAGTTTTTAAGTCAACAGTAGTATGGCCTTGGTCAGGTACAGGGGGCCTACTGCCACTCACGTCTTTATCTTTACCTAGAGCATTGTTAACATTGGTAGTCTTAGATGAACTTGTTTTGTCCTTCGGTACATCTTTTACCTTTGGTATACTGGTTTTATCTTGGGTTATATCTTTAACTTTCTTTAAACCTACCTTAGTTTTATCTGGTTCATTTTTAAGTACTGAACTTTGAACAGGCTTCTGATTTGCATTGTTCTTCACCTGGGTTTCTTTTGGTATGGAATTTCTACCACCTACAACAGCTGTTTTCAGTTTTGTATCTTTGTTGTTATTATTTAAGGACTTTGGTAGAGAATTAGATTTGTTTGTGGATTTGGCTCTTGGAAGAGAATTATTTTTCAACTTTTCTTTAAAGTTGGAGAAAGTTCTACTGCTTTTAGTTTTAGAAGAACCTTGACTTTCAGTCTGATTTGGAAGGACAGGACTTTTGACTTTTGAATCGGGTGAAACGGAGGCTTTCTTAGATTCTCCCTTCAAGAACAATCTGACTTTGGATCTAGGACTCAAGATAGAATTTTTATTACCTAACCGGGCATACGTTATATCACTCGTTTCAGGACTTTCACTCCTCATAGGGGTGATTACTCTTGGGCTATCTACTTGAAATTTAGGATCAACTTTATAGAGATTTCGAGGACTTGAAGAGCCCTTACTGTTTTCACTGTTAACAGCTTTCTTAGGAGGGCTAACTGAGCTTGTGACAGATCTTTTCTTAGAGGTCAGAACTTGATTCTGTAAACGACTGCCACTTCCTCCCAAGCCTTCCAAAGGTGGAGGGTTAAGCTACAAAGGAAGAAAATAAAGAGGAAAAAGAAATCCAGAAATAAGACAGTTATTGGGAAGATTTTATACTGATCTCACTAAAAGTAGCCTATAAAATTGCCAACTTTTTAAATACTGAACTCTCCAGAACTTCAAAATAAGATAACTTCAAATGGAAGATAGAGATTTATATAGTAATAAAAAAAAGTTTAGCCTATTGCATGCTTTACTCTCTGATGACGACGTTAGCAAACACTTCTCTTTCTACTGTACAGTTCTGTTGCAAGTCTCTAAGATATGGTATCCATCCAAAAAGCACAACTGAACTCAAGCCATCATTATACCTGAAGCTGGACAACCCTAAATAGTGCACATAATGAGAATATGACATTATAGCTGTGATTGTCAGAGAGGAATGAAAGATACTGCATTCATGATACATAGAAAGCTCTAAAGTTAAGTGTGGTGTGGTAACTGACTGCAAGTGGTAAGCATATAATAAATAGAACAGTATTACACATAATTCTAAAAAGCTCATTCCATGTTACATCTTGTGGGTAGAACAGGCTTGTGAGAGAGCTTAGTGGTTCTTGGTGTGCAGTGTCATTCCTTTCATGAGTAGCAGCAGAGTGCCACAAATCGTGACAGCTCACCTTCTTAAGGGGACTTTGTCTCTCTCTCATCACCACCTGATCCCGTCGGGTGGGGGAAAGGTCGAGGAGTCCAGGGACTTCCTGGACAATGGATCCCAACCGGGAATCAACTGGGGACCCCTCCTGAGGTCCGGTGATTGTCCCGTTTCCAGACCCAGTCTGACCACCGCAGACAGACATTTCCCACAGTTAGTTTAAGGCACCAACACCATCATACATTATAATTAGGAAAGGTTTAGAGAGTGTCCCGTTATTTTACATTAAATCTATCATGGTAGAAAGGCAAGCATGGAGTCTAAATGACCTAGAATTTGATAAAAAAGTAACACAGAACAGTGGGACCTAAAGATTTTCATTTCCAGCTACTGTAACTCTCAATTCTTATCAAATGATGTGTCCAAGATATTTGTGCTATTTCTGACTTTGCTGAAAAAATACAAAAATAAAACATTGAAGGCTGTTTGATGGGCATCATATACTGTGGTTCACATTTAAAAAAATTAAAATAACCTCAATAAATTTTCAGCTATTCAACTACCTATTTTATTTGATCATCATCCTTGGAAAAAAATCTACAAAGACTGAATAATATGATCTAACTCATCAAATAAAATTAATTGAACAATCTTTGCTCATTATTTGCATTGATGTCACTTAAAAGTTTTAAGACAACTAAGCACACATACATATTATAGTATTATAGCAGAAAGCACAATCCTTAGCCCTCAGCCCCATCATATCTTAATCAATTGGATCCTAAACTTAATCTTACATCAACTCGTCAATGCAACCATCCAACAATTGGAGCAAGGGATTTTCAAAACACAATTTGGATATGAAGAGCAAACGTGGAAAAGAAGAAGACAGACCAGGTAGTGTAGAGGAAGAATAAGCATTAGCAGAGCTGAAATATTTGTTACCATAGGTTTATACTTTCACATACACATGAATTGTGAGGGTTAAAAAATGCTACATAAAGTGAAAAGAGATTGCTGGACTACTGGCACATATGACTATCGCATAAAAAAGAAGGAAAAAATATATCACAAGTGTCTCTACTATCCTATGCATCAGACACATGGAAATTTTGTGAAATCGGTTATGTTGAAAAGGTATGACAAAAATTTTGTTAGCCCGATTCATTTCCTTATTATAATAATTCTCCAAAATAAAAATAAACCATGACACCAGCATTGATATCATTCTCCAGTCAGATTTCAATTGTCAGGTTTGCTAAGAGCATTTACTCTTACATGGAAGGGAAAAATATGAGGAGGTAATGTTAAAAAAAGATAGAAATCTAGTTGAGCAGTGATCATGTGAACAGATGGAAATATACAAGCAGAAATAAAGGCAGATAAGGGAAAAATGAACACAGCAAAAAAGTCTAATAGACTCTACATCGTGCCATGTATGGCAAACTATACAATACCCCCAACAGGATTACTAATAGCAGTTATAACTGTATGTTAGTACTGTATCTATATTTGTATTACAGTGAAGAGAACTTTAGACCATTGAGGTCAACAAAATAAGTAACATCAAAGCTGAAAATATCAAATACCTTTATAGGATTCTCCATCTCTCAATTCATTTAACTTGACTTTAGGTATGACCATTTAACCACATTTCCCCTGAATGGGGAAATCAACTAACCTAATAATATCATAATAATATTGCCAAAGTATCTATCTGTCTATCTTGTTTTCCTACAGTCTTACTAGCATATCGCCACCTCAATTATAACATAAAAAAATATCAGGACACTCTCTGTAACCTTTATAATTTGCCCTCAAATTGTTAAAAAATTACATTTTAGCGATAAGCTACAAAAGTAGATGTAACATCTACTTAATACATAAACCAATGAATAAGACTACATAAAGAAAACAGAATATACCATATTCAAAGCATTAGATATAATAGGATTCTAAAAGAAAATGGTTTTGATTGGACAAGAGTACAAACAACAAAGATTATGACAACTTCAAACATGGGACTCTTATGCTGATCACCTTTAATGTTGGAGATGAAAAAAAATAATTACAATTTACCATATAAATGCTTTGAGGCAATTCATATTCATAAAAATTCTATCAAAGAAAGTTTTCTTAAAGTGTACAACATGGGATAAAAGATAACTAAATGGATAAATATTCATTTCACAAATTCATTACTTCAACTTAGCCTATTCCATGTGAGACAAGAAATCCTAAACAACTTATTCCACTATAAGAAAAAGAAGACAATCAATTAATTTTGACAGGATAGCGCATGCTATAAGAACCTTCAGGCCCCGCAGTGGCAAAATAAACTTTTTAATTGGTAAAATCTCCCAGAGATTCCCAGACTTTTGGAAACCATTAATCATTATTGTGTTATTTTCACATTTCATTGCCTACTTTCTAAATATATATAATCAGTTTAATACCGACACCCTTTAGGGGTGAGAGAGGTGGATATATTCCTAGCATTCCATGCAACTTTTTCTCTGGTATATTTAGCAGTATTTATACCTTTGAAATGGTGCTTTAAGGAGCATTTCACTGGGCGACACAGGTTCCTCACCCAGAAACAGATTTTTCCTTCGTCAAAATCCCTTTTTTGTACTGCATGATATTAACAATAAGATTCTCAGTGTAATTTTAACAAATGGCTTGTGTGAAAAACTCTCAGTTTTGTCCATTATCTTAGAGAATAATTAATTTTCCCTTTGCTACTTCCATTCACATGCATTATACTTTCCAATTTTATAGTTATCTGCAGATTGTTTTTATATTTTTCGCAAATCTTCTGTTTTTGAGTGAGTTTTTGTATATAACTGGCAACAAAAGTTAACTTTAGTTACCATATTTGCTGTTACACATATGGAGCACTATCAAAGTTGGAGCAAATGTTTTTATGTTGACCAGGCTGACATGAGTCTATGAATAGTTTGTATATGACATATCTGTTTTTGACGTTGTTAATAGTTTATATAGAACATATCTGTTTAGACGTTGTTACTGTTTTTAGAATGATTTATTGTTAAATTATTCTCATCATTTATTTATTTCTTTATTTCTTTTCCTCACTGGGCTATTTTTCCCTATTGGAGCCCTTGGGCTATACTGACAAACACAAACAGTGATCGCAATATCATGCTATTGCATTTCAAAAATATTCATACAAATGTACATCATCATCATTATCATTATTATTATTATTATTATTATTGTTATTATTATTATTACTATTATTATTGTTGTTGTTGTTGTTGTTGTTGTTGTTGTTTATAGCATCTTGCTTTTCCAACTAGGGTTGTAGCTTGGCTAGTAATAATAATAATAATAATAATAATAATAATATAGGATGCACCCCAATTTTAGAAAGCATATTCTGATAAGACTAAAAACATCCCTCTTTCCCCTAATCTTCACAGCTCTAAAAACTACCATATTTACCATGTCATAAGATGCACCCAATATTCAGCTAGGCAATTTTTTGGAAAAAAGAGAAATTGAGGATTTTACAACCTATCATAGCAGCAATTCTTAAAATTTCAATTTTTAAGCCAGTTAGTGTGTCCTTTCCATGATTCAGCATCCATTCTTTTTTATTTTTTAATGGCCTATGTCTTACTTGGCGAGAATCAAAAGCCTAGCATACAATCTCTTGTCGATTTCTCTTTGTATCATTTTTCTTTTCTGGTGCTGAACAGTATGTCCTTGGAATATGAGATCTGTCCCTATGATATGTTGTAACTTTGAGTTTCGATGTTAGTAGCAACACTCCTAAATACAGTACGTATTGTAGGTAAGCACTGAAGTCGCACTTATTTAATTCAAGAGTTATGTCATAACTAGGACTAAAAAAATACTGGCATGACACAAATACAAAATGATGGAATGAATGAGTAAAAAAAATCAATAACATCACTTTATGGGACTGCTGTGCTGTATTCACAAGACTCTGTAATTTGAAACCTTTATATTCTAATAATTGTAAACCTATTTAAGATAGTGTATATGAAAAGAAAATAGTTATGTAAATAGTAAGGTCTATGAATATTTTATTTTTTCAGTATCAAACACAAAATGTACTTGACCTTTTTCAATTGTACCAATGGACTTGCACCGTTATATGAATGTCTGTCGACAAGACTAAAAACCTTATACCTGTACAGTATACTGTTAGTACTAAATCTAAGCCAATTAAAGAGATTTTATAGCAATGTTACCTAAGCGGCATGCTATAATATGTTATTTTCATTAGTAAAATAAATTTTTGAATATACTTACCAGATAATCATGTAGCTGTCAACTCCGTTGCCCGACAGAATTCTACGGGAGGGATACGCCAGCTATCACTATACTAGAAGGGGGTGTACTCACAAGCGCCACCTGTGGCCAGGTACTACAGTACTTGTTGTTGACGCCACCTCACTTTTTCCTCGGTCCACTGGTTCTCTATGGGGAGGAAGGGTGGGTCAATTAAATCATGATTATCGGGTAAGTATATTCAAAAATTTATTTTACTAATGAAAATAACATTTTTCAATATTAAACTTACCCGATAATCATGTAGCTGATTCACACCCAGGGGGGTGGGTGAAAAACCAGTGTACAAGACTAAAGGATAGCTAAGTATCCCGTATTTCATATAATCAGTTATCCACAATAACAATGAAATAATAAGTACCTGGTAAGGAAGTCGACTTGAACCGTTACTCTGCCTTTAATAAGATCGTCTTCCTTACTGAGCGCAGCGTTCCTCTTGGAAGGCTGAATCAACTCAAAGGTGCTAAAGTATACAGGGCTGCAACCCATACTAAAGGACCTCATCACAACCTTTAACCTCGGCGCTTCTCAAGAAAGAATTGACCACCCGCCAAATCAACAAGGATGTGGAAGGCTTCTTAGCCGACCGTACAACCCATAAAAAGTATTCAAGAGAAAGGTTAAAAGGTTATGGGATTATGGGAATGTAGTGGCTGAGCCCTCGCCTACTACTGCATTCGTTGCTACGAATGGTCCCAGGGTGTAGCAGTACTCGTAAAGAGACTGGACATCTTTGAGATAGAATGATGCGAACACTGACTTGCTTCTCCAATAGGTTGCATCCATAACACTCTGCAGAGAATGGCTCTGTTTGAAGGCCACTGAAGTAGCCACAGCTCCCACTTCATGTGTCCTTACCTTCAGCAAAGCAAGGTCTTCTTCCTTCAGATGAGAATGTGTTTCTCTAATCAGAAGCCTGAATAGTAAGAAACTGAGTTCTTAGAACTTGGAAAAGAAGGTTTCTTGATAACACACTATAAGGCTTCTGATTGTCCTCGTAAAGGTTAAGACCTTTTTAGATAGTACCTAAGAGCTCTAACTGGGCAAAGTACTCTCTCCAGTTCATTCCCCACCAAGTTGGACAGGCTTGGGATCTCGAACGACTTAGGCCAAGGACGTGAAGGAAGCTCGTTTAGCAAAAACCGAGCTGCAAGGAACATGTAGCCGTTTCAGATGTGAAAACAATGATCCTGCTGAAGGCGTGGATCTCACTTACTCTTTTAGCTGTTGTCAAGCACACGAGGAAAAGAGTTTTTAATGTGAGGTCCTAAAAAGAGGCTGATTGGAGAGGTTCAAATCTTGATGACATAAGGAACCTTAGGACCACGTCTAGATTCCAGCCTGGAGTGGACAACCGACGTTCCTTTGAGGTCTCAAAAGACCTAGGGAGGTCCTGTAGATCTTTGTTGGTGGAAAGATCCAAGCCTCTGTGGCGGAAAACCGCTGCCAACATACTTCTGTAACCCTTGATCGTAGGAGCTGAAAGGGATCTTACTTTCCTTAGATATAACAGGAAGTCAGCAATCTGGGTTACAGTGGTACTGGTTGAGGAAACTGCATTGGTCTTGTACCAGCTACGGAAGACTTCCCCTTGAGACTGATAGATTCTGAAAGTGGATGTTCTCCTTGCTTTGGCAATCGCTCTGGCTGCCTCCTTCGAAAAGCCCCTAGCTCTTGAGAGTCTTTCGAAAGTCTGAAGGCAGTCAGACGAAGAGCGTGGGGGATTGGGTGTACCTTCTTTACGTGAGGTAGACATAGAAGGTTCACTCCTAGAGGAAGAGTCCTGGGAATGTCGACCAGCCATTGCAGTACCTCTAAGAACCATTCTCTCGCGGGCCAGAGCGGCGCCAACCAACGTCAGCCGTGTCCTTTTGCGAGAGGAGAACTTCTGAAGTACCCTGTTGACAATCTTGAACGGCGGGAATGCATACAGGTCGAGATGGAACCAATCCAGCAGAAAAGCATCCACGTGAACTGCTGCTGGGTCTGGAATCGGAGAACAATACAACAGGAGTCTCTAGGTTATCAAGGTAGCGAACAGATCTATGGTTGGCTGACCCCACAGGGCCCAAAGTCTGCTGCAAACATTCTTGAGAAGGGTCCACTCTGTGGGGATGACCTGACCCTTCCGGCTGAGGTGATCTGCCATGACATTCATACCGCCCTGAATGAACCTCGTTACCAGCGTGAGCTTTCGATCTTTAGACCAGATGAGGAGGTCCCTTGCGATCTAGAACAACTTCACGAAAGAGTCCCTCCCTGCTTGAAGATGTAAGCCAGGGCTGTGGTGTTGTCAGAGTCCACCTCCACCACTTTGTTAAGCTGGAGGGACTTGAAGTTTATCAAGGCCAGAAGAACCGCCAACAACTCCTGCAATTGATGTGAAGTGTCCTTTGCTCCTGATTCCATGTTCTCGATCATTCCTGTCCGTCCAAAGTCGCACCCCAGCCCGTGTCTGATGTGTCCGAGAGGAGACGGCGGTCGGGTTTCTGAACAGCCAAAGGTAGACTTCCTTGAGAAGAAAGCTGTTCTTACACCACGCGAGAGAAGACCTCCTCTCTTCGGAAACAGGAACTGAGACCGTCTCTAGCGTCATGTCCTTTATCCAGTGAGCAGCTAGATGATACTGAAGGGGGGGAGGTGGATTCTCCCTAACACGATGAACAGGGCCAGCGATGAAAGTGTCCCTGTTAGACTCATCCACTACCTGACTGAGCATCGGTTCCTTCTCAGCATGCTCTGGATGCATTCTAGGGCTTGGAAGATCCTTGGGGCCGACGGAAAAGCCTGAAAAGCTCGACTCTGAAGATCCATACCCAGGGAGACAATGGTCTGGGATGGGATGAGTTGAGACTCCTCAAAATTGACCAGGAGGCCCAGTTCCTTGGTCAGATCCATAGTCCATCTGAGAATCTCCAGACAGCGACGACTTGTGGGAGCTCTTAAAAGCCAGTCGTCTGACGGAGCCGGACACAAGATCATGGTACTGCTGCACAGTCTGTGAACTGTCAACCATGGGGAAGCGAGGAAGTACAGTGACAACCCGAAGCTGTCTAGACTGTCTGGGTCGTACAGACAACTCCTTATCGGGTTGCTGAGGTTGCCGCACTGCGTCACAACAAGTCACTTCTGCTGGTTGTTGAACGTCTTCCCAGTGACACACTGACTCCGTAAACAAAAAATCCTTTAACAAGGACTAAGCTTGGACTGCATGTCTTGCAACACAGCTCAAGGTCTATGGGAGCAGGTGTGGTAACAGACGGGGTTAGTGACTGAAGTGGAACCATTACCTTCCCTGGAAGCATGTTATGCTTAAATAAAAGTCCATAGGAGGCTACGCAGCTAAAGGCTCCTCTCCAAATGACAGAGTCCTCAAGGGAATATCAGAAGGAGGGAGAAAAGCACTTTCTCATCTACAGGGACCATATCCGAGAAAAGTTAAGTTCTCTCAGTGAGGGTTTCAATGGTGCAAAAGCAGCAGACTAGAAGGCAACGTTATGAAACTGCTTGACAGTCTAGTGAGTTGGCAACAACCAAAGATGTATGACTGAGAAGCATGCGGTAAGGTATGCAGAGCATGTTGTATGCAGAGCATGCTGTATGCAGAGCATGCTGTATGTAGAGCATGTTGTATGCAGAGCATGCTGAATGCAGAGCATGCTGTATGCAGAGCATGTTGTATGCAGAGCATGCTGAATGCAGAGCATGCTGTATGCAGAGCATGCTGTATGTAGAGCATGCTGTATGCAGAGCATGCTGTATGTAGAGCATGTTGTATGCAGAGCATGCTGAATGCAGAGTATGCTGTATGCAGAGCATGTTGTATGCAGAGCATGCTGTATGCAGAGCATGCTGTATGCAGAGCATGCTGTATGCAGAGCATGCTGTATGCAGAGCATGCTGTATGTAGAGCATGCTGTAAGGTAAGCAGAGCGTGTTGCATGGCGTTTAACATTTCTCAGAAATTCCATGACCAGTGCTAGAGTGCTTCATGCATGCTTGCATGGGGTTTTAATATCAACATAATATTTACCTTACATTCATAACTCATGATTCATTTTTGTTTTGAAGATATTTTTGCCATATTTTGTGATATTGTTAAAAAATATATTGCAAGGAATACATATATATTTTTATATAAGTAAGACAAATAACCTCCATTATCATAATGTTTGTGTAGGCATACATGTATATGATTACAAATGCAAGTTATGAAAGTAATGAGGTGTTATTATTGTCATTTGTAATTTCTCAAGTTGAGGAGAAAGTGGCAGATGCATGCGTTGAGGTGGCTGACTCATAGCATGAGTGACTGAACTCAAGGGTTGCGCTTGCTGAGTGGTTGGCGGAAGCGGAGTAGCAAGCGGAGAGCGATGAGGTAGAGGCTGCGCAGAACGTAGTAAATGTCTCGCGAGTTGAGGCTCCTGAGGCGCAAGGCTAAGGTGTTGTGGAGCTTGCCTAGAGGAGGGTTGAGCTCGCTGCAGCGAGAGCTGAGGAGACTGACTCATGGATGGGAGAGGTTGTTGTACCTCAACCGAGTGTTGCATCAATGGTGGAGCAGCAAGTGGAAGCGGAGGAAGAGAGGTATAAGCCTCCTGATCCCATTGCTGAGGTTGCCTTAAGGAAGGCGGAGGGAGCTGTACACCACTGGGAACAGTAACTGGGGTCAGGCGGAGCGAGCGCAGGCGGAGCGAGTGCAGGCGGAGGCGGAGGCGCAACCTTCTCAGCCCGACACTCACGCATCAATACTGAAAGTTGTGACTGCATGGACTGCAGTAGAGCCAACTTGGGGTCGGCAGACACTAAGGTCTGCTGAGGCAAAGCCTTAACAGCAGAGATCTGTTGCGGCAGAACCTTACTCCTCTTGGGCGGAGTGCAGTCGACAGATGACTGCGGCGAGTCAGAGCTGAGCCAATGACTGCAGCCCGGTTGAGCACTCGCGGACTGGACTCTGCGTTAGAGTGGTCTAGAGACCTGAGTCCAGCGTTTCTTCCCTGACAATTGATCAGCGGACGAGTAAAAGACGGGCTCAATCGTCTGCAGGTGGGAGTGACGGTCTCTGGAAGACACGCCCGCAACCACCGAGGATACTTCTGCGCGCCGATCAAGGCCTGCCGAACCCTTTTGCCCTTCGACATTGCTTCTCCCCTGGGCTTGGGAGCTTGCAAGAGGTCCCGGACTGGGAGGACGACTGACACGCACAGAAGTACCCTCACGCACAACACTGACACTTTGCGCTAATCACTTATCACTTTTGATTTTCTGTTTGCACTTATTTCACTGAACTCGAAACTTTAAGTGGTTTGTACCTGAAACACGCAATTCTATCCTTTCTCAAAAGTTAGTAATTGCGAAAACAGAATTACAATGTAACAGAAAAATCTAATGAAAGATAAATAATTCAGTGGCTGGAAAGAGACTAAACACTAGATCAAATAAACTACGTTTAAATTCTCTCACCGCATAAAGCTTGAGAACAAGAAAAAACTCTAGAAACGTTTACCTTCTTCCCCTAAAGAGACTAGGGAGAAGAGTAAAAACGATAACAACGTTACTCGCTTGAACGAAACGTTTATCCTCCTCTTTCTCCCTCCGTCTCTATCTCTCTCTCTCTCTCTCTCTCTCTCTCTCTCTCTACTTAGAACCTGAGAGAAGAGCCCAATCATATATATCGTTAAAACATATTATTGTTAAAGGAAAATATTTCCCAAAATGAAAAGTTCCTTTGTAGAATTAAAACCATTAAGTTAAGAAAGAATGAACAAAACGCTAGACACGGTTACTCTTACTGCAACGTGACACCGTGAAAATTCTCTCTCTATCGTAACGATAGAGCGCAAGTTGAACGTTCTGAAACGTCAACAACTGCAGAGAAAAAACAAAACGTTAGTTCAACTTTGAAAACAGTACGAGACTATCAAAGAAATTCTTTCAAAAACATTAAAATAGCATAATATGTTAACAGGTAAAACCGAAATGACGGGCTCAATGTTAATTAACTTCGGTACAAGAAAAGACCGCCTACTATTAGGAAAGGTCGAATATAAACAAATATAAAAATTAATTTTAATAATTTTATAATAAAAGGAAGTTAATCGAAGAGGCCTATAAAAGGCGGAGAGATATAAAATAAATCTATAACTTTTGTTAAGCAAAATTAAGAAAGAGAGTCTATACTCTCTTAGACACCAACACTTCCGTCTAAGGGAAGGGTCGGCCATTAAAAGGTGAAAGAGAGTTCATACTCTCTTCGTCACCATAATAAATCAATTTAATTCCAAAAGCTAACTAAGCTAATATAGAAGTTTCCAGTATAGCGAATAGCTGCAAATTTTAGAGAAATACTTCACCAAACCGTGAACAATACTCCAAAATCATAAGCGTATCCAAGAACGTCTTGCCGGAAGCACGACAGAGGAAAAAGTGAGGTGGCGTCAACAACAAGTACTGTAGTACCTGGCCACAGGTGGCGCTTGTGAGTACACCCCCTTCTAGTATAGTGATAGCTGGCGTATCCCTCCCGTAGAATTCTGTCGGGCAACGGAGTTGACAGCTACATGATTATCGGGTAAGTTTAATATTGAAAAATTATAACACAGTATGTCTGCTAAAATATACAGTAATGTAGAGTATGTACATGTTAATGTAAATCACGAATGTTCTATGTACAGCACTTAGAGAAGGCGTTGGAGGCAATCTGAAAGAGCACTAAAGACAAAAGGCGAAAGCTAACAAAACTTATCGTTCACTAGAAACATAATGAATGTAGTTGGTCATTATAAAGATAATAAAAAAACTTCTTTTTAGATGTGTCTAAGAAGAAAAGAGGAGATACTACCGCTAGAGAGTTATGGGGTCCATTGACTGGCCAGACAGTACTACTTTGGATCCTTCTCTCTGGTTACGGTTCATTTTCCCTTTTGCCTACACACACCGAATAGTCTGGCATATTCTTTACATATTCTCTGCTGTCCTCATACACCTGACAACACTTAAGATTACCAAACAATTCTTCACCCAAGGGGTTACTGCTCTGTAATTTTTCAGTGGCAACTTTCCTCTTGGTAAGGGTAGAAGAGACTCTTTAGCTATGGTAAGCAGCTCTTCTAGGAGAAGGACACTCCAAAATCAAACCATTGTTCTCTAGTCTTGGGTAGTGCCATAACCTCTGTACCATGGTCTTCCACTGCCTTGGGATAGAGTTCTCTTGCTTGAGGGTACAATCGGGCACACTATTCTATCTTATTTCTCTTCATCTTGTTTTGTTAAAGTGTTTATAGTTTATATAGGAGATATTTATTTTAATGTTGTTACTCTTCTTAAAAATTTAATTTTCCTTTTTTTTTTCCTTTCCTCACTGAGCTATTTTCCCTGTTGAGCCCCTGGGCTTATAGCATTGTGCTTTTCCAGCTAGGGTTGTAGCTTAGCAGTTAATAATAATAATAATAATAATATTGTTACCTTAGATAACTTTTAAGGATGACTGATGATTGCTAATGTAATGCATAGTATATTCAGTTGCAATTTATAACTGTTAAAGCTAGTTGCTTATTGCAGTTATATATTTGACTCTTATGCTTAGGTATTTGAGTGAAGAAAAGATGACTGGTAAGAGCAGTAATGTTCCCTTAGATAATGGTTACTAACTACTATAAAGAATGGTAACTATTTGTGCTTGATAATAGTGAGTTTACACACTGCTGTATGCGTACCTATAGTTGCTAATATTGCCACTAACTTAAGACTGGAACTTACAAGTGCTGGACTACTTTTGTCACCATAGATAAAACGATACTTTGTAACGCCGGCGGCGCCCGGTCAAAAAGAACGAAGGATGTAAACAGTATACAAAGACGGCGGCCAAGAAGACAACAGTAAAGTTATGTGTCAAAAGTAATATGTATCATCCGTATCACAGTGAGGGGACAATAAATATGTGATTGCTGTACACGAAGTGTGTATTTAACCCACCTTTAGCCCACGGAAGTGTTAAGCTATGACAGATGTTACCCTGAAGCATATTCTTTTCTTGCTCATTAACCCTCATTAATTACAAATGAACATCTATTTTGAAAACCTTCTTCCTCATCTTCTCAACTATCAGAACTTGTGTTTACGCTATAATTAGTGTTCAGACTGTCTACTGACTCACAGCCATACACTAAATCAATCCAGTTTTCTGATATAGTTCCAGTTTACTGTTTGCTCTTTGCTGCTTTTACAGCTTGGGAGTTCTGCCACCTCTTATTACCAAGAGTAACTTTATCTCTCTCAGTCAATGTTGACTTGTCAAGTATCAGCTGCTTTCTGTTCTTGCCCCTACATTGCTGTTCAGGCCATGCTAAGTATATGTACTGTATTAGGGCTGTGGCACCCTAGCAGTACCAGCTGAACTCGGTTGAGTCCCTTGTCAGGCTGGGAGGAATGTAGAGAGTAGAGATCCCCTTTTTGTTTTGTTTCATTTGTTGATGTCGGCTACCCCCCAAAATTGTGGGAAGTGCCTTGGTATATGTATGTATGTACAGTATTAGTATTAAAATGAATTTAATCTTTTTTACATAAATGCTCTTTTCAAGCACAAACCTATTACTTAAATCAAAGTCTTCACCTACCAGTCCCTGATTCTTTCGCAGTTGAATCCAAATACAAAAAAAAAAAAAAATATTCAATCAACCACCAGGAAATATAAGGCTCTTAAGACCATGCACTAACCTGCTGACATCAATTAATAATCTTTTCCTTCCATAGTGGATTGGAGTAAGGATTAACACAACATACAAAATAGGCTATGTTAAACCCATGGACTTGTACTATGAATATATCTCATCATGGTTTCCATTAAAAATTAACTCTTCGATACAGTAAACAGATAACCTGAACAATCATTATTTTTTGTATGTTACTTAAGCAAATATAATTTTCAGTAGTAATGTAGTTTTCCCTATAAATGGTGAAATTACAACAGCACTACATGCAAATGCCTCTTCATCTGCAATAGTGATTTGGGGTCAATAGTGATTTTGGGGGGATGAGAAAAAGGAGCATTGTCAGGCTAGTGAGCCAAATAATGGGATAGACTGGGGTTGTGATATAACACCTAAAATGTAAAGACCAATGAGCAAAAGAGAAGTCATTTTGGCTCTTTTTGGTAAAAATGGGTAAACAAAAATAAAGGGTCAACAAATACAGTTGGTTAAAGGGACAAATATCCTACACTATATCGTTTGAAACCTGAATAACAATTTCTTTTGCTTTCTTGAAAATAGTTGTAGTGTGCATATCAGCAAATTGGATTGGCCTTTGTATTTCTTAATGTAACAAAGTTATCAAAGTTGGAAAAAGTAAAGAAATTATCAGTTTAATCCGGAATTACAATAATGTACAACTCTTTAAAGTGGAATAATGAAATAAACTAAAACCAGCAGTAGGTTTTAAGTTACTGTTCAAAATTATCATGAAAGGTGGAAAGTATTCTTTATATCTAATTACAGACAATAGCTATTTACCTTTCAATGAAACTTATCAATTTAATTGAATAATTATGCAATCAAGCTACTTATGCACACTGAAAATGTTGAAGAGCAAACTAACCGTCAATCATTTACTTTGATGTTCTGAAAATTAATTTACATTTTACACATTGTTCTCTTTGATTATGATCACAAGAACAACATTATCAATGGAAGATACTCATCAAATAGAGGCAGGTGCCAAACAATCTTTTAATCTATTTTGGCCAAGACAAAGCTCACCATATAACTTGCTAATAAAACCATATAAATATGCTAACATAAAATAATAACACTATGCTGCAGTATCTAAAGTAATGGACTGAAAATACAATATCAAGAATCTGTATATTATGCATTTAAACAACTAGCCATCATATTCAGATCTCTTATAAACAATGGATGGCAAACACAATACAGTAAAAGCTATCAGCATGAGATTTCTGTATTTCTTACGAAAGGTGCAAATGTCTACAGTGAAGCATTTATCCGCATAGAATGATTGATAAAGGAATGAGAACAAATATACGGTCAATAAAGGGATTTTGACGAAGGAAAAATCTATTTCTGGGGAGAGACCTGTGGCGGCCGGTGAAAAGAGTCCTTCTAATATACCTTTTCTGATAAAACCTTCCAATTATACCAGAGAAAGATAAAAGCATGGAATGCTGAGGTTACAACCCTCGCGCGAGCACCTTTTGGGTGTCGTGTATAAAGCAAAGGCGCGTGAAATCCACTATTCACAGGTTGTCTTCCATTTAGTTAATTCCTTCGTCAAAGGGTAAAACCGTTGTTAATTAATGTATACAATAGTGCAAAATTTCTCATTAAAGACCAATTACTGAAGTACCTAATTTTATATCATACCAACATCACCTAACGTACAGCAGTTGTTTTTTCAAGTTTTTCTAAGAATTCTAATGCCATATCATTCCATATATTTCAAGTTGTTGAGAAAGGGTTACATCCTTATAAGTTATTTCAAAATTTTTATATTTCTGATAAAAATTAGGCAGTTTATACAGTATAAAAAAACTTGGTATCATGTACCATCGAACAAAATATACTAATGCTTCATTGTACCTTCTTACACCATCAGGAATAAGCAGTAAGATTTCTACAGAAGGGACGACAATAACAAAGGGTCAGGTGTAGACAACGGGACGTAATGAAATGACAGGGAAAATGGTAAGAGCACAACTACAACACAGGAGGTGCAGACTTCCTATTAACGAGTCAGGCTCAAACAAAAGTAAGGCATTCATAGGCTGGAAGAGGATTCTGGTACATAATGTATAAATATTGCAGAGATCATCAGTGAAACTTATAGCTACTACTAATCTCAAATGATCCAGAAAAAGATATAAAATTATTGCAAATAATATTACATGATGCAAACTAGACTACATTAAGAACAGCTACATGTACAACTGCAAACTAAACTACTTAAGGGACATTTGCATATGAAGACTGCATTTATTTTAATGAAACAAATCATGACTACCAATAGTCTTTCAGGATATATATCCCATTTACATATGGAAAAGCACCTTGAAGAAAGGTTAAAATTTAAAAATTTTCAAATGCAGTGCAACTTAATGAGACTATGTTTTGGAATTCAGGCTTTCTATCATATATACATTAGAATATGTTTTATCTAATCTATTAACATGGATGCTTTTTAACATGAAATTCTATATAAATACAAGAGTTATAACTTACCTCTCCTTGAGGTGACGTGATTGGAGATCTTGCGGATGTAAGGGCTCTGTTATTTTGGTTATATGTGTCTTCATTTTCTTGAACTTGTGAACTGATGGAAAACAAGAACTCCATTAATCATTGAAAATAGATAAAGTAGAAATAAATTGCACCAATTTAAAATTAAACGTAACTTAGGAGCCTTTGCAGTTCATTGGGACAGACCTGGTCTAAAATTTCAAATGTGATGACTAAAAAAGACAACTAAAAAGGGAAACAAACAAGAACACCACCTAACTTAAGGTCCCCCCACCTAACCTAACCTAGGAACCTTATTCTCACCTACCTGAGGGCTATACTTGTACCAACCATGTGTCACACGATCGTACATAATTCATTTTGTGCTTGTATCTTCGCTCTCCCCTCGCACTAAATAGAACCTGAAAAAACATGTCTGTTTTTCTCAATGGTAACGGTGTCGATTTTTCCACCAATGTGACGGGCCGAGAGAAGGTTGTGACTCAAAGACAGGATGAAAGCAACTGAGTGAGTATATTACTGAACGCTCTCCTTTATATACAAAAGCTCAAGGCAACAGGAAATTTCATGTTGAAAAATTGACACCGTTACCATTGAGAAAAACAGACATGTTTTTTCAGGTTCTATTTAGTGCGAGGGGAGAGCAAAGATACAAGCACAAAATGAACTATGTACGATCGTGTGACACACGGTTGGTACATACTCCTTGCATCCCCCTTAGACTGCAATATTCTTAGTTTACTCTAAGACTAAGTCTTAACCCTTGTGTTTGCTTCCCAACTGGCTACACTCCTGGTAAGGTAATACTAAATCATACTACTTTATAAATCATAAAATCAGCTCCATATCATATTTCAGACTAAAATAAACAAAAACTTCTCTATAAAAAAATACATTTTGACAAGTAATAAGAAAGTTTACCACTGTTATTATTTTCATTATTATTAGAGGCTAAGCTACAACCCTAGTTGGAAATGCAAGACACTATAAGCCCAAGGGATCCAACAGGGAAAAATAGCCCAGTGAGGAAAGGAAACAAGGAAATAAGTAAATTACATGAGAAGTAATAAACATCAAAATAAAATATCTTAAGAACAGTAACAAAATTTAATTGGATCTTTCATATATAACTATAAAAACTACAAATAATAAGAGAAGAGAAATAACATAGAACAGTGTCCCTGAGTGTACCCTCAAGCAAGAGAACTCTAATCCAAGACAGTGGAAGGCCATGGTACAGAGGCTATGACACCTGTCCCAATGAACTACATTCACCCCGTAATTTATTTCAAAACACAGTTTGTTATGTTCTCATAATTTCCAACCTGACTGGTGGTTGCTCATGAGAATTGACGGGAGAAGAAGGGTCGTCCTCCTCATCGGATGCAAAAGGATCCACCAATTGCTTGCGTGTCATCAAAGCCGGACGATCCCCACTACTACTGTTACTGCTGAGGGATGCCTGAAATAAGAATTGTCTCTTTTAAACTGCTTTATCCACAATGTCAGTCTTTATTACTTCCAGCCGAAGGTGTTACAGTAGCTTCATATAAGAAAATGTATTACAATTAGACAATTTTTATCTTAATTAGTCTCCTTTAAAGGTTTAAAGATCGCTCATGAATGGCAGAGGCAAGGGACAGTGACATTGCCCTAGCAATCAGGACAATGCCCTTGAGACTGACCGTATATTATATGATCAGTGCCCAAGCCTCCTCTCCACCCGAGCTAGGATCAGGGAGGGCCAGGCAATTGCTGCTGATGACTCAGCGGATAGACCTATACGCTCCCCCAAATACCCCAACCTTAGCTCACAAGGATGGTAAGGTTGCAGACACTAATGGCACTAACGAGTCTGAGCGGGACTCGAATCCCTGCCTGGCAAACACCAGACAGAGACGTTATCAATCAGGCCACAACAACATTTTATATTTCAATGTAAATATATTTCCTTAGGCAATTCTCTCATTAACTTGCAATCAAACACAAAATACAGGTTAAGTATCTACAGTATAGCTTACTGTAGACAGCAAAATGTTATTTTCATTAGTAAAATAAATTTTTGAATATACTTACCCAATGATCATGTAGCTGTCAACTCTGTTGCCCGACAGAAATCTACGGTCGGGATACGCCAGCGATCGCTATACAGGTGGGGGTGTACACAACAGCGCCATCTGTGAGTAGGTACTCAAGTACTTCTTGTCAACAAGAACTCAATTTTCTCCTCGGTCCACTGGTTCTCTATGGGGAGGAAGGGCGGGTCCTTAAATTCATGATCATCGGGTAAGTATATTCAAAAATTTATTTTACTAATGAAAATAAAATTTTTCAATATTAATCTTACCCGATGATCATGTAGCTAATTCACACTCAGGGTGGTGGGTGGAGACCAGCATACATGTTAACAAAGAAGCTAAGTATCCCGTATCTTATTTTAGCCGTTATTCAAAATAACAAACATAAAATAAATAAGTACCTGGTAAGGAAGTCGACTTGAATTATTACTCTGCCTTTTTAAGTACGTCTTCCTTACTGAGCCTAGCGATCCTCTTAGGATGCTGAGCGACTCCTAGGTGCTGAAGTATGAAGGGCTGCAACCCATACTAAAGGACCTCATCACAACCTCTAATCTAGGCGCTTCTCAAGAAAGAATTTGACCACCTGCCAAATCAACCAGGATGCGGAAGGCTTCTTAGCCTTCCGGACAACCCAGAAATATTTCAAGAGAAAGATTAAAAAGGTTCTGGAATTAGGGAAATGTAGTGGTGGAGCCCCCACCACTACTGCACTCGTTGCTACGAATGGTCCCAGAGTGTAGCAGTTCTCGTAAAGAGACTGGACATTCTTAAGATAAAAGACGCGAACACTGATTAGCTTTTCCAAAAGGTTGCGTCGAAAATATTTTGCAGAGATCTATTTTATTTAAAGGTCACGGAAGTTGTGACAGCTCTAACTTCGTGTGCCCTTACCTTCAGCCAAGCTTGGTCTTCCTCATTCAGAAGGGAATGAGCTTCTCGTATTAACAGTCTGAAAATAATAGGATAAAGAATTCTCTGACATAGGCAAAGATGAATTCTTAACTGAACACCATAAAGCTTCAGACGGGCCTCGTAAAGGTTTTTAAAATAGAACTTAAGAGCTCTTACAGGACATAATACTCTTTCTAGTTCATTTCCAACCATACGCTAAGTTTGGAATAACGAACGATATTGGTCAAGGCCGAGAAGGCAGCTCGTGTTTGGCTAGAAAACCAAGATGTAGAACATGTAGCCGTTTCGGATGAAAATCCGATGTTCTTGCTGAAGGCATGAATCTCACTGACTCTTTTAGCTGTGGTTAAGCATATCAGGAAAAGAGTCTTAAAGGTGAGATCTTACAGGGAGGCTGATTGAAGTGGTTCGAACCTGTCTAACATAAGGAATCTTAGAACCACGTCTAAATTCCAACCAGGTGTAACCAAACGACGCTCCTTCGTGGTCTCAAAAGACTTAAGGAGGTCCTGTAGATCTTTATTGTTGGAAAGATCTAAGCCTCTGTGACGGAAGACTGATGCCAACATGCTTCTGTAACCCTTAAAAGTGGGAGCTGAAAGAGATCGCTCTTTCCTCAGATATAAGAGGAAGTCAGCTATTTGAGTTACAGAGGTACTGGTCGAGGATACGGATACTGACTTGTACCAGTTTAGGAAGATTTCCCACTTCGATTGGTAGACTCTAAGGGTGGATGTTCTCCTTGCTCTAACAATCGCTCTGGTTGCCTCCTTCGGAAAACCTCTAGTTCTCGAGAGTCTTTCGATACTCTGAAGGCAGTGAGACGAAGAGCATGGAGGCCTTGGAGTACCTTCTTACGCGTGGCAGACGTAGCAGGTCCACCCTTAGGGGAAGAGTTCTGGGAACGTCTACTAGCCTGTCAACTTTGTCCCATCGTGAGAGGCGAACTTCTGCAGTACCTTGTTGACAATCTAGAACGGAGGGAATGCATATAGATCTAGATGAGACTAATCTAGTAGAAAGGCATCTAAAAGAACCACTGCTGGGTCCGGGATAGGTGAGCAAAGTATTGAGAGCCTCTTGGACATCGAGGTTGCGAAGAGAACTATGGTTGGCTGGCCCCAGGTGACCCAAAGTCTCTTGCATACATCTCTGTGGAGGGTCCAATATGTTGGAATTATTGTCCCTTCCTACTGAGACAAACTGCTAAGACATTCAAGTTGCCTTGGAAGAAACTTGTTACTAGTGAAAAGTCTAGACCTGTTGAACAGGAGAGGAGGTCACTAGCGAACTCGCACCATGTCAGAGAGTAGGTCCCTCCTTGCTAGGAGATGAACATCAAAGCAGGGAGTTGTCTGTGTTGACCTCCATTACTTTGTCTTGAAGGAGAGACCTGAAGCTTTTCCAGGTCAGACGTACTGCCAGAAGCTTCTTGCTGTTAAAATGCATTGTCCTTTGACTCAAGAGCATAATCCCGAGCATTCCCTACCGCCTAAGGTCGCACCCCAGCCTACGTCCGATGCGTCTGAGAAGAGAACGTGGTTGGGAGTCTGAACAGTCAGGGGAAGACCCTATAAAAGGTTGATAAAGTCCTTTCCTCAGGTTAGACCAGACTTATCTTCCGGAAACCGGGATCGAGACCGCTTCTAGCGTCTTGTCCTTTTCCAGTGAAGAGCTAGATGAAACCGAAGAGGACGGAGGTGTAGTCTTCCAAGTGACACCAATTGAACCACGGATGACAGTGTCCTAACCAGACTCATCCACAGCCTGACAGGGCCGTATTCCTTCTTCAGCATCTTCTGGATGGATAGCAGGGCTGGGGATTGATTTTCTTGTTCAGCCATGTCTTCATCAGAGGGTTCCTCATCCGAAACTGATGAGGAAACGGCAACGGAGTGGGCAACGTCTGACTCGCTGAATCCGGTCGCACTGGTGGATGCGTGACGGAGCCGGACACAAGATCATGGTACTGCTGCACAGTCTGTGAACTGTCAACCATGGGGATGCGAGGAAGTACAGCGACAACCCGAAACTGTCTAGACTGTCTGGGTAGTACAGACAACCCCTTATCGGGTTGCTGAGGTTGCCGCACTGCGTCACAACAAGTCACCTCTGCTGGTTGTTGAACGTCTTCCCAGTGACACACTGAACGTCCACAACCACCTCCGAGAGTAGCTTAACGTCAACGTGCGACTGGTAACCCACACTGGGTCGCACCGGTGGAGGAACCATCTCAACTGGCGGACGTGAGTAGGATACCTCAGCGTCAACAGGGCGTACAACCAACCGGTAGGAAGGTCGTTGGCAAGAAGGTTCTTCTCCGTAAAAAATCCTCTATCAAGGACTAAGCTTGGACTGCATGTCTTGCAACAAAGCCCAAGATCTATGGGAGCAGGTGTGGCAACAGACGGGGTTAGCGACTGAAGCGGAACCATTTACCCTCCCTGGAAGCATGTTATGCTTAAATTAAAGTCCATAGGAGGCTAAGCAGCTTAAGGCTCCTCTCCAAATGACAGAGTCCTCAAGGGAATATCAGAAGGAGGGAGAACAGCACTTTCTCATCTACAGGAACCATGTCCGAGAAAAGCTAGGTTCTCTCAGTGAGGGTTTCACTGGTGCAAAAGCAGCAGACCAGAAGGCAACGTTATGAAACTGCTTGACAGTCTGTGAACTGTCAAAAACTGAACTGTCAACCACAACAGGAGCGTGAGGACATACAGCACTGGTGTATAAGTAGCAGACCAGAAGGCAACGTCATGTAACTGTTTGACAGTCTGTGAGTTGGCAACAACCAAAGTTGTGTGGGGAAGCCTCAACTCCTGACTGACTAGTTTGCTGCGGGCGAGTGGCGGTAACCACAGTGTGTAGCGGAGGCTGACACACCGTGTCAAAACACGGCAGCTTGTGGTAGCTCACGCACGGCAACGGAGTGCTCTGTGTGTGGGAGTCATCATACATCTGGCAGGGTTGACTGTGCATGGGTGGAGGAGCTCTCACAACAAGAGTGTGAGAGCAGGAAGCCATGCCGGGCGCACAACCGTGGAAGGTGTAGGCCCACGGGTGCATCGTCAACCTTCTCCGCAGTCGGAGTGTGGGAGCTGGCAACAACAAAAGCTGAGTGTTGGTGCGTGGGAGGGGCTGCGGTGGGTTGCAGAGTATGCTGTATGGTATGCGGAGCATGCTGTATGGTATGCGGAGCATGCCGCATGGGTTGCGGAGAAAGCCGCATAGTACTGGAACCCGGCAGCTCTACAGCACCTTCCCACTGCTGATGCGGTAGCTCACGCATGTCAACGGATGGTGCAGCAAGAACATGCGTCTGGCAGGGTGGACTGCGCATCGGTGGTGGAGCTCTCACAGGTGGAGTGTGGGAGCAGGCAGCCGCAGTATCTGCTGAGCGCACAACCGTGGAAGGTTGTAGATTAACAGGTGCATTGTCAACCTTCCAGCATGATACTCCTGCATGAAGGAGCAAGCTGAGACTGTATAGTCTGCAGCATGGACCACTAGGGTCTATGAAAGACGACAACAAACGGAGCTACTGTCCGTTGTGACTGAGGGTCTAAAACAGCTGGTGCGGCAACAGACGGAGTTACTGCCTGTTGCGGTACCACCTTGCCTCTCTTGGGAGGTGTGCAGTCGTCGGATGACTGGAGCGAGTCCGAACTGACCCAGTGGCTACACCTAGGCCGTTGGACTTGCGCGGAAGGGACCGACTTGCACTTAAAAGCTGGAAGATTTGGTCCATGGTTTCTGCGAGAAACCTCTTCCGCAGACGAGGAATAAATGGGCTCTCTCGTCTTTGTGTGGGTGGGGTGCTCACGTCGGCAACGTGTGTAGATACACCCGAAACCACGGAGGGAAACGTCTGTTCGTCGATCAAGACCTGTGGAACCCATAAGTCCTTCGACATTACTTCTCCCCTGGGCTTGGGAGCTTGTAAGAGGTATCGGACTAGGTGAACAACTGGCACGAACAAACGAACCCTCGAACGCAACACTGTAACACTTTGCGCATATCACTTTATCACTTTTGATTTTCTGTTTGCACTTATTTCACTGAACTCGAAACTTTAAGTGATTTGTACCTGAAACACGCAATCCTATCCTTCATTAAAAGGTAGTAATTGCGAAAACAGTTTAACAATGTAACAGAAAAACCTAATGAAAGATAAAGAATTCAGTGACTGGAAAAGAGACTAAACACTAGATCAAATAAACTACGTTTAAAATCTCTCACCGCATAAAACCTGGGAACAAGAATAAAACTCTAGAAACGTTTTACCTTCTTCCCCTATAGCGACTAGGGAGAAGAGTAAAAAAACGAGAACAACGTTACCCGCTTGAACGAAACGTTTATCCTCCTCTCTCTCCCTCCGTCTCTATCTCTCTCTCTCTCTCTCTCTCTTGACTTAGAACCTGAGAGATGAGCCCAATTATATATCGTTAAAACATATTATTTGTTAAAGGAAAAAAACTGAAAGGTTTCCCAAATAAAAAGTTCCATTATTAGAATTAAAACCATTAAAGCTAAGAAAGAATGAACGAAACGCTAGAATCGGTTTACTCTTACTGCAACGTGAAACCGTGAAATACTCTCTCTCTATCGTAACGATAGAGCGCATGTTGAACGTTCTGAACGTCAACAACTGCGGAGACTAAACTAAACGTTAGTTCATCTTTGAAAACAGTACGAGACTATCAAAGAAATTCTTTCAAAAACATTAAAATTAAAATAGCATAAATTCTTAACAGGAAATACGATATGACGGGCTCAATGTTAATTAACTTCGGTTCCAAGTAAGGACCGCCTACTATTAGGAAAGGTCGCATATAAACAAACATAAAAATTAATTTTTATAAGTTTATAATAAATGGAAAGTTAATCGAAGAGGCCTATAAATGGCGGAGAGATATAAAATAAATCTATAAATTTGTTAAGCAAAATTACCAAAAACCTAAACACACTTCCGTCTAAGGGAAGTGTCGGTCATTAAAAGTGAAAGAGAGTCTATACTCTCTTCGACACCAACACTTCCGTCTAAGGGAAGGGTCGGCCATTTAAAAGTGAAAGAGAGTCCATACTCTCTTCGTCACCATAATTAAATCTATCCAAAACGAGTTCAAGTTTTGAAATGAAGATAAAACCCCTGCATAGCGAAAGCTCAAAACTGGAATAGTGTACTTCACCAAAAAGTTGTGAAAACAAATCCAGTTAGGGACGGCGTATTAGTAGGTCTTGCCGGTGGCACGACAGAGGAAAAATTGAGTTCTTGTTGACAAGAAGTACTTGAGTACCTACACACAGATGGCGCTGTTGTGTACACCCCCACCTGTATAGCGATCGCTGGCGTATCCCGACCGTAGATTTCTGTCGGGCAACAGAGTTGACAGCTACATGATCATCGGGTAAGATTAATATTGAAAAATTACATATAAAAAATCCTAAAAAATATACAGAAAACCTATGTGAGATAGATATAAAGAAGAGTTCTAGTGCTTCAAACGTTGACATAATCGCATTTTTTCATATCCTCCTTGAAATAAAAAATATTAAAATAAAACTTTTGTAGGCCTACAGTATTAGTTTTTATACAAACAATGGATTTCAATATTATGAAAGAAATGTCTAAACATATTTTTTAATATACTGTACAATATTGTTGAATATACAATACATTAACATTTAATATCTGCATATCTGGCACTCAAACATGAAAATATTTTCACTTAGTATATTCTCAAGTAATATTTAAACAATTTAAAAAAAAATTTAGAATATTAAAATATAGGAGCTTAAAAAGTGTTGATAAAAAATCCTCATTACTTACATTAAGGAAAATTTCCTTCAGAAATACTGTACCTCAAATACTGCCATGTCAATAAGTTGTTAGACAGTAGCAGGTAAATGATATATAAAAAATAAGTAAAGATCACATTTAAAATTTAGAGAATGACTGGGCCCCTCCCCTGGTGGGAAAGCCAACTTCTAATCTTTGAGCAACAACATTTCCCAATCCTTTGAGTTTTGGAATACAGATTTCGAAAAGAAAGTAACATAAAGGATAGTATTCTCAAGCTTTAAAGGAAAAAACAATTCTACGGATTCAGCTAACCTGTTAAAGAAAACTATTTACAGCAGATACCAAATATATATAGATTGGAGGAAATAAAGCATAAATTCAGAAATGCTACCTTACTCCCGATATAAAATGATAGAAATTACCTTTATAATTGAGTGTAGGCCATTGAAAACACAAAATATGGTAAACTTAAATTGGACACTGATGATTTTAGAAATAAAGTTGAAGTGTAATTTTTTCTTTAATGTTTACAGTAAAGCTTAGTACTGTGTATACTATGTTAAAAAAAAAAAAAAAAAATGTGGGTATTTCCATACATATTCTTAACTACTTTAGAGACTAAGGGAATGAATTGCTGACAAAAACAGAATTCTATTATTTCTATAATTACCTGATGTTCATAATGCTTCTCTCTTGAAGCCTAGCTTTTGTTGATGTTTACCCCCCACACTAAAAATTTCCCGTTTTCTTTCCTCTCAAAAGGCTTATGCCTCTAGTACAGTACTGAGACAATATAGAACGCAATGGAAATAACCTTGGTTTAGGTATGCAATAAATACTTAAACTTTCAGTACTTTTGTTGACCTCATGCTTGACTGGTCGACAATTTGTTTACCTCCTCCAGATAGTGTAGTATTATTAGGTTACTAGCAATCATAAGGGATGTCTTCTCCCAGATTTGTTAGTATTTCCTGTGTATATTGTTAGAGAGATTTACTTCTGCGCAATGATCATCCTCATTCATTTGGTCTCAAGCTGAGGAAAACACTGTACTGGGATATAGACAATCATTATGAAGACCTATAAAGCATTACTGTTCTTCTCATGAAGAAGAATGTATGGTGGATGAACATATTTAGAGTTCCAAATGTACAATGTCACTAACAGTTAGTTCAGGGGAAAATCCAAAGAAGATTAAGCTAGTTGATTAGAGTGAGGATGATGTTTATAATGCCACTCATAATACCACTCAGTTTTTGATGAGCTCTCAGTTTTGGATGAGCTCTCAGGCTGTAATAGCATTGAGCTTCAGAAGCTCTATTCATCTTCAACTTCATTTTTCAAATCTAAGAAGGCTAGTCAGTCTGTCATCAGACAAAAGAGATACTATCCTAACATGACCAGTTTTTAAACTAGCCTAACTCCTCAAATTCTGCCCAATGGTTCCAGTGTACCAGTGAGTAAGGGTTGCAACTACTGCGAAACTCTCACATTTCCGTGATATGGTCTGCTTTTCACAGCCACTGGTTTATAAGGCAGAAGACCAAGCTGGTAGCTTGCATCTTAATATCCCTCCACTTGTTGAAGCAACCACTTTATTCATATATTAAGCATATGACATATTACATGGCTCCTGTGAAGCAAAGTGTACCTATTTTCGATAATCTTTGAAAGTTTGAGTGAAAGCTGCTTGGCTGCATTATTCTTCGGATGGCTACAAAAATGACTATTTTGCCAGAAAAGAAAATGCCATTAAGATAAGCTTTCACAATCTTACTGTGAGATACGTACCCTCTTGCTGTACAATACATTTAAGTGTATAAAAAGTTCAATCTCAATTTTCTGGTAATGTACATATTTCAGCAAACTAAATTAATGGGCAATACCTAACCACTTATATATTTAATAATGGACAAAAGTTGAAAAAGTACTACATACGTCCTATTTCTTAACTATGCAAAACAACAAGTTCTTCCTCCAAATTGTTGGAACTCCAGGTTCCACCTCATGACCGAGGTAGCGACTGATCTGTAAGTGAACAGGAATACTATCCCTAAATTAAAACAACAGATGAGTTGCCAACCTATAATAAAAAACATCCAGAAGAAGTTATGGCGGCAACAACCAAATAAAGGTTAAAGTTGTCTGGTTTCAGTTCCGGTCTCCTCAGAATAGATGCTCACCAGAATGTCAGCTGGACAAGCCTAACCCCCAAATGTGGTGCCCAACCACAGTAGTGGCTTCCCCAGTAAACAGCTTAAACTTACTGTCCAGGGCAGGGATCGATCTGCTGCCATGCAAATGCTAGGCGAACTCATTACCACTGTTCTAGCCAGGAGGCTAGTTTGATTGATTGTACACAAACTTATCAAACTATCGATTCAATGTCCTAATGAAGTCATCATATTAGCGCAATGGTACTCTATGCAGCCCTCTCAAAAAAAATTATCACAAAAACATTTTTTTTTTCAGTGATACCTCCTGATTGACCAATACAATAAATCAAAGAAATTTAATACCAGTAATCTTTGAAACCTTACCTGCCCTATGTTCTTGGATGAAATTATTGTTATAAAACCCAAATCACACTGTGTGATGGTTTTAAGGAAAAGAAGACTCTTATGATAATCAGACACTTCTTAAAATCACAAATGAAGAAATGTCCATTTTTCAGAGCATCTTTTCCTATGCAATTTGAGTTTCCCTATAACGAATGTTAACGATGCCTACCGGTAACCTATTGAAAACGTCCCTGCCTGGCAATCTACTGGACTGGAGTTTGAGTCCCGCTCAAGCATGATAGATTCTTGTAGTGTCTTCAACCTCACCACCCTTGTGAGCTAAGGACAGTGATTTGGGAGAGCCTATAGGACTACCAGCTTAGTTATCAGCAGCTATTGCCTGGCTCTCCCTAGTCCTAACTTGGGTGGAGAGGGGCTTGGGCACTGATCATATGGATACATGGTCAGTCTAGGGCTTTGTCCTGCTAGGGCATTATCGCTGACCCTTGCTTCTGCCATTCATGAGTGACCTTTAACTCTTTAAACACGTATAACCCTGGAATGCCAACAAAATAATACCCCACTTACAAATCAAGAAAAAACTTACTGTGGAATTTCTATTTTCAGTTTTGGCAAGTTTTTCTCTAGTTGGAGAAAGCACTTTATTGCCAATTTTGAATATTTCCGACGTTAACGACTTTGAAGATGCTAAAATACGCTCCTTGGCCGAGGGAGTTGTGGCAACATTAACTTCCTTTTCGGAGCCAAATTCACCGCTTTTTCTTTTGCTTGACCTGCAAGTATATGGCAAAGTAAGAGCAGATGGAAATTAAAACTTAATCAAATTACAAATACTATATACAGTACAGTTATACTGTACTGTAGGCAACAATTAGATTATTTTAAAAGCACATTAAGGGAATATTTTACAATCAAACTAAATTAGAACATTGCTGGCATTGGAAGACTATATTAGGGCAAAATAATAACAGAAAAGGAGATGCATCAATCTCATCAAATGAACTAAGGTAAAATGTGAAGATATAAATACCCCTAATTAGGCTTCAGCACAGGAATTGATGCTCCCAATAACAACAAATCACACTAAACAAATTTCTCAACAATATCAAAGTAAAATGAGTCCCGTAGATAAGAACGTTCAACTGTAGATCAAGATAAAAACTTCTGCATAATATATTAAAAAGGTTTTGAATAACTGTAAAACAATATACATTAACTAACACTTTCAAAAGTATCTTATTATGTGAAACAGCTCTATGAATTTTTGATACATAAGTACGCCAGCTCAAGCGTGTTAGTAAAATCAGGTGACTGGAAACAAAAGAGAGTATAGTACTTTAATTATGCTGTACTAAAAAAATTTCAACTTGAGAATCAACTATTGACACGTATCTCGTTCTTATGTAGGGGACTTGCCATATGCATTCCTACTAGTGACTAAAATGTGAATAACACAGTCTAGCGCACAATCATATTGCAAAAATAGTATACAGTACTGTAGTACCTTGGTTTACGAGTAAATCAGAATACGAGCAAATTAGTAAACGAACATAAAAATTCAAATCGAGTTACAAGCACCGTATTGGTCTGCAAGAACAGTTTTCCTCCATATACACATAGTTTGTGGACAAGTACAAATGAAACTACTGTAGCACGAAATCACTCTCGTGATGCCCATACACTACACAGTGTTCACACCATGTTCATGCGATTTAAACCCCATTTTCAAGGCATTTCAAATAAAAGTTAAAAGAGGTCATCTCTATCTAAGCTCCTTACCAAAATTGAATGTAAGTGTAAAAAATGACGACCAAGTGTCCATAAAGCGTAAATTAAGAGACTCGGTTTGAGATAGTGAACATCATTCAAGAGACAAAACTCTAGATATTTTAACAGAAATGCTCCTACAGGGATTCTTCTTCCAAGCAGTAAACTCCCCCCCACCCCTCCTCCTCCTCCACTCTTGTCTCCCTCATGCCAACAACAACTCTCCTCAAAGGTAGAGTTAATTTGTCAATATTTCTTTTTTTTTATCAAAACTATTAATTTTTATTTATTTCTGAATTTAGGGGGTATAATTTGTTCAATTATTCCATTCTGAACCATTAAAAATGAGTGTATGTGTACTTATGGACTCCTGAATTTCCTTTAGCCTACTTCTTATGGGAAAAATTGTTTTACAATACGAGCATTTTAGTTAACGAGCTCGCTCCTGGAACACATTAAACTCGCAAACCAAGGTACTACCATTAGGTACTGTACATAAACATGAATTATATGTGGGTACATGAATTATATTGCAGCTCATACTCTCAAATTCTACATTTATTAAAGATACTATACAAATCAAGTAAGGCGCCACTACCACTCCATCTATTAACATGCCTATCTGCTGTGGCTTCTCATCATTTATACAAAAAAATGCCTAACTAGACAAATTACCTGCCAATCTCATTTCACCATCTTTAGCAATAGAAACATACCAATATGCATTTTGTCTAGCAATCATAAGTTTATTCTATATGGAAAAACATTGAGAAAGTTAATATTCTTAATCACAAAATATGAATACTTGGCCCTTACCTTATATAAAGAGCCCATTTCAGCAACGAGCTTTGGAAGGACGAGTTTTTGTTTTGTAAAACAATCTATTGCATATAAATTTATAAATGCTTTTCATATTTTTTGCACAAGCTTTTCCATGGCTAATAATTTACCTTTTATTTCAAATCCCGTGAATGATTTGTAATAAAATAAAAACTCCCATTGACATATAAAATAAATAGTTTTAATTAGAATCAAATGTATACTTTGCGTGTGGTGGCAATGGTACATGTCGAATTAACATTAGATTACTAATAAACATATGAATGTATCTGGAATACTATTTCAGTCCATCTAAAAATGTATTCAATTTCTATTTCACTATTAGGTAATCCATGAAGACTGTGGAGAATATTACAACACAGAAAAAGTCTATTAAAACTTCTGGTACTTCATATCAATTTATAATATATCAACTTAGATAATTTACTCTCAATGCCTGTAATGCATTTTGTACATCGCTAATCATTGAATCAGAGAAGCTAGGCAATGTTGATATTGCCAAAAAAAAAAACCCTTAAACATCCTTTGGAAAAGGTGTGGGGGTATCAACTTCACTCCATAAATAGTTGCAACAATCTGATGAGTATCATTATGTAGTGGGCTCCCTAGTAAAGGTTACAGACATATGGGAGATGAATTGTACTGGATATATATACAGTATATATGTTTGAACATACATGTATACTGTACTGTATATACATACTGTATATAGTCAGTATATTTCATCCAACATATTTCTTTTCCTATGTGTGTCTATATATATATATATATATATATATATATATATATATATATATATATATATATATATATATATATATATATATATATATATATATATATATATATATATATATATATATATATATATGTATGTATGTATGTATATATATATATATATATATATATATATATATATATATATATATATATATATATATATATATATATATATATATATTTTTATATATATATAAATATACACATATACATATATATACTGTATATATATATATATAATATATATATATATATATATATATATATATATATATATATATATATATATATATATATATATATATATATATATATATGGTGACCGGAATTCTTGCCGCATACATTTTCGCCGTAGGACTTTTTGTCACGGACTTTTAGCCGTAGGAATCTTTGCCACTAGGAATTTTTGCCGTAAGGAATTCTTGCCGCAAAATGCATATTACTTTTATAATTTAAAGGTATATGAAAGAGTTGACCTATAAAAAAAATAAGTATAGTGGCCTACAAACATACATCTAATGCGATGGATGGTCTCTGATAATTAGCTCTTACTTATGAAGTTTTAAACAAGCAGTTTTAGCCCATACATACACTCCACTGGTCTTTGATAAATAGCTCGTGCTTCTAAAGTTTAAAACAAGTTGTTACATACCTACTTGCATACGTACATACACACACACATCTATGTATGCATTCCTGTGGATATGTGGAATGTTTATGAACGGACTTTAAATAAGTTACCAAACACCAATAATAGTATAGAAGGGTTTCATAATGCCTTGCAAAGTTCTGTTACAAAATTCCACCCAAATATTTGACAATTAATTAACCTTTTGAAAAACGAAGAGAGTCTAGCAAAAAAGATAAGAATTGATATTGAACGTGGTGAAGAAAAAGTACAAGGATGTTTACGTACGAATACAAAGCATTGTTTCGAGATATGATTTTCAGCGTAAAGTACACTATTTACGGAGTATTGCAATGAATTTGCACTCATTCTAAACTTGATTAAAGTTTTTTTTTTTTTTTTTTTTTTAATATTTTGAATTTTAAATAAATAAACCTTCTATATTGTAATACCTTTGTTGTTGATTTTATTTTGACAATGACGAATATTTAAATATTTATTGTAACTTCAATTGCTCTTAAATTTATTACTTTTTTTAAATAAATAAACTTTCAGTTTTATAATACACTATTATGTTCATACCCTTTTATACTCATACTTTAGATATATTTTATTAATTATACGGCATTCATGTATGTAGTAGAGTGTATGTATGTATGCTAAAAACTGCTTGTTTAAAACTTACTAAGTAAGAGCTAATTAGATGTATGTGTGTATGTATGTATGTAAATAGGTATGTATACTTCTTGTTTATAAACAAATTGTTTTAAACTTTAGAAGCACGAGCTATTTATCAAAGACCAGTGGGGTGTATGTATGGGCTAAAACTGCTTGTTTAAAACTTCATAAGTAAGAGCTAATTATCAGAGACCATCCATCGCATTAGATGTATGTATGTAGGCCACTATACTTATTTTTTTTATAGGTCAACTCTTTCATATACCTTTAAATTATAAAAGTAATATGCAATTTGCGGCAAGAATTCCTTACGGCAAAAATACCTAGTGACAAAGTTTCCTACGGCAAAAAGTCCGTGACAAAAAGTCCTACGGCGAAAATGTATGCGGCAAGAATTCCTAGAACCATATATATATATATATATATACAGTATATATATGTATATGTGTATATTTATATACATATATAAAATTATATATATATATATATATATATATATATATATATATATATATATATATATATATATATATATATATATATACACATATATATATATAATCTGTAAATTTCATGCACCATATTTCTTTTCCTATATAATACATATACTCTATATATAAATGTGTATATACAAAAACAAATATAAATACTGCATGCATATTCATATAAACATACAGTGTGTATATGTATATGTATATATATATATATATATATATATATATATATATATATATATATATATATATATATATATATATATATATATATATATATATATATATATATACTGTATATATATATTATATATATATATATATATATATAATATATATATATATATATATATATATATATATATATATATATATATATATACACCATGTATACAGAATGCTTGTATGTATATGTAAGTAACATCATTTGAATACCTAACATATCGAGTGACTTCATTAACAGGATTTTTTCATGCAAAATAAAATCCCTCTAAAACCATTTAACTTTTTGAATTCACAAATTTCCTATGAAATAAGAAAAAAATTCCTCTGGAAAAGTCAAATTCTGTACCTTATTAAATCATGATAGTGTAATAATTATAAGTGAAATTTAGCTGGAACATCCAAGAACAACGATCACTCACTTTTGCGAACTTTGACTAGATTCGGATGGCCTTCGTATTCTTGGCTCTGCGGATATTATTCTATTATCGATTTTGACATCTATGGGGGTGCTCAGGTGGGCGGATAATCTTTGCAAGTTGCGATTGTCGTCGTGGGATCTCAGGTTGAGGATATCGTCTTCCCCAGAGCTTGCGTCTAGTCTTCCTACTGTATACGATGATTCTGCCGCAGTGTCGCCTATCTGCGCCACTTCAAGCTCGTGACCTGTCAAAATGTGATGCTTTTTATAAGAGCAAAAGAGTTTATATCTAATTACTAAATTTTACTAAATCAAAACAAATGGTTGTTGCCTACTTTTCATTTTTATTATTATTATATTTGATAATTATAGTCATTATTATTATTATTATTATTATTATTATTATTATTACTTCAGTACAGTATTACCATCATCATCAATATTACTATTATCATCATCATTATTAATTTTTTAATGTAGTGAGTGAAAGTTCCCATGGAACAATCATAAGATGCTATTAATTTTAAAAGCACCCTTATAAAGAACCAATTGACTTTTGAAGAAGAAGAAAAACAAGGAGTGGGATAAAAGACAATGAAAAACAAAAGGTAATGACAAGTACAGCAGTAACCACAGTGAAATTATATAGTACAGTACTTTGCACTACAAAAACACTCACTACATAAAAAAAAAACATGAAAACTAATGCACTGACACATGGCACTTTTCAGTATAACAATACACATTTTTTCAAACCTGTGGTCTTCTCCGTCAATATTACAGACTGCAAATACTAGTTCTGCCTAAGTGCAATGCTGCCATATTGCAGAGTATCTGGCAATACTCCTATGAACTATGTATTCAGTACAATCAAGTATATTGCATTTCGTTTTGTTAGGTAGGGATACTGGATTTGCTAGTTATAAAACAAACTGGATGAAGAGAGTTCAGTAGAAATATTTTTTTTGTCCAGTAAGAGATGTACACTTATACATGGACAAACCAAGGTAATAGAGGTAGTGTCCCTGGTTTGTTTTGTGGACTGCAGGTCCATAACTGCCAGATGTTTAAGCAGCTCTTCTGGGAGAAGAACTGTTTTGAAAGTTTTTTTTGGATGCATTGAACAGTTTTGACTTAATCTCCGTGTCATAATAAAAGAAATGCCATGACTTTTTATCATGTTATGTAGCCCAATCATTGAATGGTAACTCACAACTTTTTGGAATTTGTAAATACAATTAAAATTGGGGTTCTTTATCCTCATTCCCAACATAACATCAATCATTTTAGTACAGACTGTCCTCAATTTAAAAACTAATAGGTTCCAAGAAGCTGTTTGTAAATTTTGTTGAAATTTTAGCCTATGGTAGGCATAACTCTCATGACTACGATTCCCAGCTCCAAAAGTCAACAGATGGTCCAATTTCTTATGAAATAAATACAGGTTATTGCAAATGTTGTATTGTTGACTTTATTAAATATGTTGTTTATTATAGCATTTCTCTCTCTTATTACAGTACTGAATACAAACTTTTGATACAATTATCATCATTATTATTATTACTATTATTATTATCATTATTACTATTATTATTATTATTACTAGCTAAGCTACAACCCTAGTTGGAAAAGCAAGATGTTATACGCCCAAGGGCTCTAACAGGGAAAAATAGCACAGTGAGAAAAGAAAATAAAGAAATTTATTATTTCAATTGGATTGGTGTTTGTATCTCTGAATGTTTGCAAGTTAAGGACCTTCTGTAAAGAACTTTTCTGGCTATCCAAATTTACCCCAATGGCATTCATCATCATCATCATCCCCTCCCACGCCTATTGACGCAAAAGGCCTCAGTTAGATTTCGCCAGTCGTCTTTCTCTTGAGCTTTCAAATCAATACTTCTCCATTCATCATCTACTTTACGCTCCATAGTTCTCAGCCATGTAGGCCTGGGTCTTCAAACTCTCCTAGTGCCTTGTGGGGCCCAGTTGAAAGTTTGGTGAACTAATCTCTTGTGGAGTGCAAAGAGCATGCCCAAAACATCTCCATCTACCCCTCACCATGATCTCATCCACATTGCAGGCTTTAATATCATCATAAAGGTATTCATAACATCAAACCACTTATTAACTATTGCTATAAAATCGACCGTTTCCTGCCAATTGTTACTCACTAGTAAGCCTCTTTCTCCTAAAAAGTACAATCCCTTTGGACCTGAATCTTTTAGTAATTGTACAAAATACTTTACACACTGTTTTTGTAAGCCACTTACATTGATATGTGTTATAAATTTTATATACTAAAGCATACTCTGATATGGTTTTCATTATCATTTCACAGATACAGGAATCAGATAAAATATTTCCATAAGAGAATTTTTTTTTTAAATATTATTTCCAATCAACTTTATCAAATGGGAGTTTCAGAAAATATGAACACTTTGTTATTAGCAAATAGGATTTATTTTTCTAAATCACTAGGCCTAAAATTAAGGACAATTGCCACAGTGGAAAAGCCAGCTTTTTCAACATTTATAATAATAGCATTCAGTATTTATGCACATTGGAATTATCTTATTGTTAGCAAATGGAATGTTTCCAGCTTCCCACCAAGCCTCTCAACATAATTACCAGAAAATATCATGAGGCTCATACTCATATAAAACATCTAACCCTTTGTCATGACTCCACTTACTAGATATATTCATTTCATCAAATGAAATTATGACAGTTTTTTCTTTTTCTGTCGCTGTTTATGGTTTTGCTTTCATCAGTGACAAAACAGAATGCAAAATACGTGGCTCATGTTTTAGATTTTGTACTCGCTTGGTCAGCATGTTTTTTATGGCAAAAGCAATCCTCTCTCAGTTTGATAACAGGAATAGTAATAATACTCATGCTCCTGAGAGTGAGAGCCGACGACATATATTCATAGGTCCATTGACCGACAGGTTTACTAGTTAAGAGAGCATTTGCCTGTGTTGAACTTAGCATAGGTCGAAATACAGTACCTTGTATTTGCCATTTTCTTTTCTAAACTAACTAGGTTCAGTTCTTGCTGTCTTTTCCAAATGGTTTATCGTTTTCTTTATCTCTTCCACTTCCTCTACTTGTTTGATTGTATTTTGTTCAGTTAATATCATCGGCATGGTTCTCTGCTTTAAAACAAACTGAACAAATCAGAGGACTTCCAGTTAAAGTTATCTGTGAATTTGGAAGCATATAGACTTTTATTTTGTTCTTTTGGGATACGAAAATATCGAATACCCAATTTAATGGACTTTTTGCCTATCTTTAGGGCATCCAACTACAACACAAAGTGAAGGCATGGCGATTAGAAGTTAATACTGTAAACCTAACAGACACAACACAAATAAGTGACTCTCGTCATGTCAAGCCTCAATCACAGGTCTACTAGTAGCTCCACCTAACTCCAATAACATGAGCGTACCTCGCTTGAGAGTCAACCTCTCCAAGTACAGTATATCTAAAGGACCACGAGTGCCCGGATAAAATAATGAGAGGCGAGTGGCCGAGCTTCCCAGTGAACAGTGAATACTGTCGTCTATAGCATAAGAAATATGAGACTTATTACTACTGTTGGGGTGAGAAGTTCTTACTTTGGCGAGCGGAGGGTATAGTAGGATCAAACCAACTTGCTCGGTCTTCTGCCTCACAATCTAGTTTAGTCTTATCGAGTGACTAGAATTGTGAAAGTAAGGGTTTAGCAGGAGAAGAAACTAAAGCATGTAAAGATTTTCAGGTGTACATTCAGATCCCTTACTTAATGAAATGCCATTAATTCAAAATGACTATCTCCTTCTTTGTCTACATCTTTTCCCACTTCTATGTGGGGTCGATGTTTCTGGTCAGCTTTCTCCATCTACCTCTGTCCCACACCTCATCACTAGTTAATCTCTTTGATCGAAGGTCATCCTTGATACAGTCCAACCACCTTCATTCTCCTCATAAGAATGAATTTTATTTTCATTCCTAATTCAAAATGACTATAGGAATCTACTGACAAATCTAAATCAATTCCTAATTCAAAATGACTATAGGAATTGATTTAAATTTGTCAGTGGGTTGGGAAGGACCAAAATTTGTGTCGTCTACTGATGGCGGTGAGTCAATATCATCTCCATCCAGCTACAATCACCTAGCCTAGGTTTCCCCAACTTGCTAGAACTGTTAACATGATAGTTGATCATTTAAACATATTCCCCCAATATTGATTTTTTGAGGTGAAAGGAAATAGGAAATTTTTTTTTAATTTTTGGAGTAAACGTTGATTAAAGAAGCAATATGAATATCAAGGGAGATTCATAGAAATAAGATTATTCTGGTTATCTTGTTGTCATGAACAAAATGTACCTTGTCACTAATAACAATAACAAAAGAATTTGTCACGAACTCCATATTTGGTCATCATTAACAAACATTATCTTTTTAGTATTAACCCTTTTACCCCCAAAGGACGTACTGGAACGTTTCACAAAAGCCATCCCTTTACCCCCATGGACGTACCGGTACGTCCTTGCAAAAAAAGGCTATAAAAATTATTTTTTTCATATTTTTGATAATTTTTTGAGAAAATTCAGACATTTTCCAAGAGAATGAGACCAACCTGACCTCTCTAAGACAAAAATTAAGGCTGTTAGAGCAATTTAAAAGAAATATACACCAAAATGTGCTGGGAAAAAGTAACCCCTTGGGGGTTAAGGGTTGGAAATTTCCAAAAAGCCTGGGGGTAAAAGGGTTAACATGACAAAAACTAATTTCTATCAACTCCAGTCTCCAAGGCCAGTTACGAGCATGTCGTCAGACATACCCATGTAAAAGCTTACAATACCCACCTGTAAAATGTGCTCTGAGCTGATAAAGATACGTCATAACGGCTAATTTGTCAGGCACTGTAAGAATGACCATGTCTTGTGGCTCGATGAGACGGGTCACGCCTAACCTTTCGCCCGCTTCGAAGGCTTTCTTGCAGTTACCCTTAACATCTTGTGGGGATAAACTGTCGTAATCTCTGTGGAGGAGAGGAAGAACAAATTAAGTGTATACAGAAAAATATGGTTATATAGTAGTTTATTACAGGGTAATGTAACCTAGGGAAAAACCAATTTGTTCTATAGAAAGAGGTCCGTTCTCTTCGAAAATGACACTCGTTCCTGTCGGTAATTAATATTTTCAGAAATATATATATAAATATATATATATATATATATATATATATATATATATATATATATATATATATATATATATATATATACATATATATATATCTATCCACCGATAATGGGGGGCCCCCCGTGGGAACTCGTTTTTTTGGGTGGAGTAAACATACTGGGGAAACGGTATATAACGGTAAAAAAATCAAATTTAGCTATTAATCAAAGTATCATATTTACCTAAATAATATATATGTAACATATATTTCCAAGCATAAGACGACCTTTAAATCCTAAAATTCAACCCTGAAAATATGGAGTTGTCTCATGCAACCGAAGGGAAAATTACACATTGATGCTTTTGCAAAACACGGGCTCTTGCGTTGAATTTCTAAGTAATTGGTAGGCTAGCCTAGACCTCGGTACGATAACCGATAAAGGTAACAAAATCATAATTACCTTATATATTATTAGCATAAGTTAATGATGAGTATCCTGTTTGAGTTAATAATCCACATCGGCAATAAAATCAACTTTTATTAATGTGAGTTCACCGGACAAAAAGTTGTAAACAACTAAACATAATGTTATGGTTGCATTCTCAGCAACTTTTATCTTTCTTTTTGTCTAACCTTTCGACAATTTTACTTGTAGCGTTAATTACGATAATAATCAATTTAAGATTTGCATGATATTAATTTTCTAATTAAAAATAAATCATGATTCAAAGTATCCTACCTTGTTATCAAATCTCTGTTACATCGAACGTTCTAGTAAGCATACAACTGTTCGATTCCTTGGCTAATATTATAACTTTTAATTTAAAACTAGTCTAATATTTCTGTCTTTTTGCTGGTGGTTCCATAATTGATGTGATCATCATTTGCAAAGAAATTAAACAGACTTAATAATGAAGTTACATTATTCTACGATTAAAATAGTGACCTGGAAGCTGTTCACAAACAAACACAAACAGGATGAAAATTAAAAAAAAAAAAATCATAACAAACTAGAGGGGCACTCAGTAGTCAGTAGAGCGCAGACCTCCTCCGCGGCAAATTATTTCTCGACCCTTTTGCCTGACCTTGACCTTTGACCTTGCCATGCATTAATTGGTATGGATTTTCATACACTCAAATATGAACCAAGTTAGAAGTCTCTGTGACAACCATGTCCAAACTTATGGCGGATTAGGTGAATTAGACATTATGGTTGACCGTAACCTTGACCTTCCAAAAATTAATCTCTTCCAGCTTTTTTCATAACAGTTAATCCATGCAAGTTACATTGCTTTACGATTAAAATTGTAACCAGTTAACTGTTCACAAACAAAAACACGAACAGGATGAAAAAAGAATAAAAAACCAAAATCATAGCCAACTAAAGTGGCACTCAATAGAGCGCAGACCTCCACTGCGGCACCATATTTCTCGACCTTTTGTTCGACCTTGACCTTTGCCCTTAACGTGTAATAATTGGCGTGAACTTTCATACACTTAAATATGAAAGAAGTTTGAAGTCTCTGTGAAAACTATGTCCAAACTTATGGCTGATTACGTGACTTGGACATTTTGCTTGACTGTGACCTTGACCTTTGACCTTGCTATGTATTAATTGGTATGGATTTCCATACACACAAATATGAACCAAGTTAGAAGTCTCTCTGACAACCCTGTCCAAACTTATGGCTGATTACGTGAGTTGGACATTATGCTTGACTGTGACCTTGACCTTTGACCTTAACATGTATTAATATGCTTGAATTTTCATACACTCTAATATGAACCAAGTTTTAAGTTTGTGACGACTATGTCCAAACTTATGGCTGATTACGCGAATTGGATATTTTGCATGATCGTAACCTTGACCTTTGACCCTGACCTTCCAAACTTTATTCATTTCAAGCTATTTACATAACAGTTAATCCCTGAAAGTTACATTACTCTATAAAATATAATAATTTCCAGCTTTTTACATAACAGTTTATCCATGGAGGTTTCATAACTCTACGATTAAAATTGTGGCCAGGAAGCTGTTCACAAACAAACAAACATACGCAGGGGGGTAAAACATAACCTCCTTAAAAAGTAGCTTGAATGGGGTCTAACAATAAACGCGCTGTTGATCACCGACTTCGCAACAGAGGCCAATTCTTCTTTAAAAGACGGGAAAGTAATTTCAAGTTGAAATTGGATGCCCCTAAACCTGTCCATTTGTCTGTTACGAGATACAAGTTTTAGCTGACCTTCTACTCTCTCTCTCTCTCTCTCTCTCTCTCTCTCTCTCTCTCTCTCTCTCTCTCTCTCTCTCTCTCTCTCTCTCTCTCTCTCTTAGTGGGGTTAGTGTCGTCAGTATACCTAACACTGTACACTGTAGATATTAATGAAGCTTTTGAATCTCTCTCTCTCTCTCTCTCTCTCTCTCTCTCTCTCTCTCTCTCTCTCTCTCTCTTTCATGACTTTTTAGTATGAATGTGGTTCAGCCAAGATTTTTAGCTCACTACATACTCTCTCTCTCTCTCTCTCTCTCCTCTCTCTCTCTCTCTCTCTCTCTCTCTCTCTCAGATAGGTCGATCTTCCCACATTTAAGTAATTTGCGACAGAAACGAAGTCAGACGCGACCAACTTCGATATACGAAGACTCCTTGAGACTGACAAGCATATTTCTACCCTTTAAAACCAACAAGAGATTCTTTATCGTCACAACGATAACGTCATGTTAACGAACCTGACCTTTTAAGACGAGTAACTATTTCGTTTGAGTCGTTACTGACTAAAATGGTAACAGCAAATGAAAATGTATATATACAGTATACTAGTGTACACGATCCGTCATTAAGGATGTCTAAATATTTAGATATGCACACACACGCACATACACAGATTTAACCCTTCCTAACTACAACCCAATGGTTCGGCAATTTGTGGA
>NC_090732.1:170501927-170504992 GCF_036898095.1 Palaemon carinicauda | reverse complement strand
CGCCTCTGCCATTTATGAGCGACCTTTAAACCTTTAAACCATTGGACTAGCCAGAAAGAGCATTACACATTTTTAATAAGATAAGATACTGAAGTATTTGATAAGAATTGCTTTAGCAAAATGTTCTAATTAAAAGATTGAGATTAAGATAGATAGTCACCTTTTTAATAGTAATGAAACTTGCAGGGATTAACTATAATATAAAAAGCTGGAAATAATTAAATTTTGGAAGGTCAAGGTCAAAGTCATGGTCAAGCAAAATGTCCAATTCACGTAATCAGTCATAAGTCTGGACATCGTTGTCACAGAGACTTCAACTTGGTTCATATTTGAGTGTATGAATATCCACGCCAATTAACACATGTTAAGGTCGAAGGTCAAGTGTGAGCAAAATATCGAGAAAAAAGCTGCCGCCGTGAAGGTCTGCGCTCTACTGCGTGCCCCTTTTGTTTAATGGTATGGTTATTATATATCTATCTATCTATCTATTTATGTATCAATCTATCTATAGATAAAAGTATCTATCACCTTTATCTACCCTCAAACAACAGGAATCCGATTTCAATGTGCGAGAATATCCAAAATTGAACTGAAAACCAAAAGAACGTAAAAATCAAACCAATTAATGAAGACCTTTTTCGATAATAAAAAAAAGAAATAAAAAACAACAAGGGGAATTCTATTTCAATGTGGGAGAATATCCAAAATGGAATTGAAAATCAAAAGAACCTTAAAAATAAAACCAATTTATAGACTTTTTTCGATAATTAAGAAAAAAAAAACCCAAAAAATTAAAAACAACAGGAATCCCATTTCAACGCGGGATAATATCCAAAATGGAATTGAAAACCAAAAGAAAGCCAAAAATCAAACCAAAATGAGCGGCCACCCAAACGCAACTGGGCATTGAAAAGTGGCCCCGTTAGGGCCACTCCGGATGGAGTGCCTCTGCGAGTCTCCGGAGGGCCATAAGGAGCTGTTTAGAAGAGTTAGTGAGGACCTTCCTCCAGGAGGCATTCCAGTGCCTCTTGCGAAGGCGAAGAAGCATCTAATCCTTCAATTGTTTTTATCTTCGGCAGATAATTCCATTTGTTGTGGCAAGGCTTCAAAATATCCAATCACGAATAGTGAAGCATAGTGCCATTGTCCCTTCTACCTTCTTATATAAAGAGGTAATAACCTTAAAAAATTAATATATATATATGAATGTGTATATATATATATATATATATATATATATATATATATATATATATATATATATATATCCCTTTCTGAGTGGGGATACATTAACGTGGTGAAGGAGTTTGCATACTGCCATGATCAGCAAAGCTGTCCTAGTCAGGGCCTTTGTCCTGCAGTGGACTAGAACCAACGGTATTTTTTGTCGTGTGTATGTGTATATATATATATATATATATATATATATATATATATATATATATATATATATATATATATATATATCAACACAATTAGCTACATTGAAATGAACTGAAAAAAGTCGTGTTGTTTCTGCAATCAATTCATTTACCCAAATACAAACAAAGCTAATTCCAGTTGGTTCAATCTGAAATATAATTGAAATAAACAAAACAAAACATAAACCATCCAACATTCGAAAATAAGATTCATTACTTGATTACAAACAAAAATATTTAAAAAACCTAGTACAATTTGTCCCCCAATTTGAACCTTCAGCCACAGGCAAGACTTAGGGCACAATTGGACATCTAATAAAAAAAAAAAAAAAATTGTCCCAAATTTGAACCCTAACCTCTGACAAGACTTAAGACACGAATGGACATCTGAAGAAAAAAAAAAAATCCCAAAATTCGAACCTCCGCCACAGGCAAAACTTAGGACACAATTGGAAATCTAATAAAAAAAAAACAATTTGTCCCCAAATTTGAACCCCAGACACAGGGAAAAGACTTAGGACATGAATGGACATCTGGAGGAAAAAAAAAATTGTCCCCCAATTTGAACCCCAACCACACAAAGAAGATTTAGTACATGAATAGACATCTGATAAAATTAAAACCAATTTGTCCCCTAATTTGAACCCCAGCCACAGGCAATACTTAGTCCACGAATAAATACCTGAAAAAACGACAAAAACCCAAACTAGAAATCCCATCCCTGTACTCACATAAGATCGGGGCCTGAAGTGGTGAAGGATGGCACAGAAGGCGAGTCCATTCCTCCAGGAGGTGGTCATGTTAGTGATCTTGACCCCTCTGTAACCTCGTGTGACCGTCTGGCACCAGGAGAGAAGATCTTGCCCGGGCGTACACCCACCGCCCACGCCTCCGCCCCCCGGTTCTCTGCCTTCTATTAATGCTAACCTCCTCCTCCTCCACCTCCTACGGGTTCGCCGCCTCCTTTGGAAGGACCCATCTGTAAAAAGAAGAAAAAAAAAACTCTAGATGTAATATGGTGAATATCAATTATAATTGAATAAGAAAAAACTCTATATATAATATATTGAAATTGAATTATGAATAAGAAAAAAAACTGTAGATATAACATGGCGATTATGAATTATAATTGAAAGAAAAAAACTCTAGATATAATATGGTGAATATGAATTATGAATAAGAAAAAACTCTTGATATAATATGGTGAATAGGAATTATGAATAAGAAAAAACTCTAGATATAATATGGTGAATATGAATTATGAATAAGAAAAACAACTGTAGATATAATATGGTGAATATGAATTATGAATAAGAAAAAAAACTGTAGATATAACATGGTGATTATAAATTATAAATGAATAAGAAAAAAAAACTGTAGATATAATATGGTGAATATGAATTATGAATAAGAAAAAACTCTAAGATATAATATGGTGAATATGAATTATGAATAAGAAAAAACTCTAGATATAATATGGTGAATAGGAATTATGAATAAGAAAAAACTCTAGATATAATATGGTGGATATGAATTATGAATAAGAAAAAAAACTGTAGATATAACATGGTGATTATAAATTATAAATGAATAAGAAAAAAACTGTAGATATAATATGGTGAATATGAATTATGAATAAGAAAA
>NC_090732.1:170496927-170499427 GCF_036898095.1 Palaemon carinicauda | reverse complement strand
TATATATATATATATATATATATATATATATATATAATATATATATATATATATATATAGACCTTGGGTTGCCTCAGGGTTGCCTCATGTGCCCTCTCCAAATCCCTTCAATCACTCCAAAATCAAACCAGTGTTCTCTAGTCTTGCATAGTGCCGTAGCCTCTGTACCATGGTCTTCCACTGTCTTGGATAGAGTTCTCTTGCTTGAGGGTACATTCGGCCACACTATTGTTTTGTTAAATATTTTATATTTTATAAAAGAAGTATTACCTTAATGTCACTATTCTTAAAATATTTTAATTTTCCTTGCTTCCTTTCCTCACTGGACTATTTTCCCTATTGGAGCTCCTCGGCTTATAGCATCCTACTTTTCCAACTAGGGTTGTAGCTTAGCAATCAATAATAATAATAATAATAATAATAATAATAATAATAATAATAATAAAAATGCTTCTGGCAGGGCAAGGATTCGAACCTATGTCTCTTAGTCGAAACTATTTTCCCTGTTGGTGCTCCTAGGGACTCTTAGCAATCAGGCTTAGATAGATAGATTGCTAAGAGTCCCTGCTGGCATTGTTTCGACTAAGAGTAATAGGTTCGAATCCTTGCCCAGCCAGAAGTATTTATCACAAATGAATTTCCAGTGGATATACATTCCTAAAGGTAGAATTCGATATTAAATGCCATTGTGGTTGATGATTAAAATCACAAATGTTGGTGAAAGATATTCATATACATACAAATAAGGGGTTGGACGACAGAGAGAGAGAGAGAGAGAGAGAGAGAGAGAGAGAGAGAGAGAGAGAGAGGGTGAGAATGTATCTCTAAGAGACATTCAATCTCTATATATATAATTTAATACACTTATTCTATCGATGTTACGCACACATAAAAGATTAAGATGTTTGAAGTAGCTTACGTAAGGCAGAGCCAAGGTACAGGACAATGTCCTAGAGACTGACTATATATGCATAAAATCAGCGCCCAAGACCCCTCTTTATCAAGCTAGGACCAGGTAGGGCCAGGCAATGGCTGCTGATGACTCGGTATAAACACTTATAGACTCCCCAAAACATCCCCCACATCCCTAGCTGACAAGGATGGTGAGGTTGCAGACGTTACAGGAAACTATCGAGTCTGAGCAAGTCTCGAACTCCCGTCCAACAGATTGCTAGGCAGATGTATTTCTAATAGACTAGGAGACACTTCAAACATGGGTCGTTAAGACTCAGCAAGTAGACCTACAGGCTCCCCAAACCCCCATCCTTAGCTCACAAGGATGGTGAGGTTCCAGACACAGCGAGAAACTATCGAGTTTGAGCAAGTCTCAAACTTCCCTCCAACAGATTGCAAAGCAGGGACGTTTTTGATAGAATACCACGAACCAAACACATTGCGTTTTATTACAAAGAGATACAGTCTCCCAAACTGTTTTTATAATTTTTTTTTTTTTTTTTTTTTTGTTAATTTATTCTCATCATTTATTTATTTCCTTATTTACTTGCTCCACTGGGCTATTTTCCCTATTGGAGCCCTTGGGCTTAAAGCCTCTTGCTTTTCCAACTAGGGTTGTAGCTTGGCTAATAATAATAATAATAATAATAATAATAATAATAATAATAATAATAATAATAATAATAATAATAATAATAATAATAAAGGGAATATTAAGACCCCAGGTACCAGCATCTCATTCCATAAAGACCTTTTAGGTTGATTTGTATTTCTTCCTTGACGGTGGTCTCACCATCCTTCTATGCAAATTGGACACTCGTGTATTAATTCTAGATGATAGATCTGTGGAAGACGCGACTCTATTTTCTTGGGAATAAATCGCTATGGCCGAGAACTACCACTTATTTTGATTAAATAAACAATGATACAGCATTTTAAATACACACACACACACATATATATATATATATATATATATATATATATATATATATATATATATATATATATATATATATATATATATATATATATATATATATATGTATAATCATATATACACACATAACTAGAGAGGCACTCAGTTGAGCGCAGACCTCTGCCATGGCAGCTTATCTCTCGACCTTGACCTTGACCTTTCATCTACGACTTTCAAAATTGAATCACTTCCACGTCTCAACATAAAAATTAATCCCAGAAAGGTTCGCTACTTTATGAGTAAAATTGTGGCCAGGAAGTTGTTCACTCACAAACAAACAAACAAACAGACAAACAATGGCAAAGACATAATCTCCCTCCCAACTTCGTTGGCGGAGGTAATAACAGCAACAACAAATGCAGCCATTTCTAGTTAACTGTAGGACAAATGCCTCTGACATGTTTTTATTCTTGTCTGGGGTTGGCCACTTTTCATCACCACCCTGGCCAGTGCGGATTGGTGATGGTGGGTAACTGATGTCTGATCAATCACAGCAAACCAACCTATTATGGGTGGCCCTGCCTAGTACAGCTTTGCTGATCATGGCAATGCACAAGGAAGGGAGCA
>NC_090732.1:170476927-170491927 GCF_036898095.1 Palaemon carinicauda | reverse complement strand
GTAAATCTATAGAGAATAGAATCCTTTACTTCTGCCTCAGAGTAAAACTACAGAGAATAGAATCATTTACCTCTGCCTCATATTATATCTAAAGAGAATAGAATTCTTTACCTCTGCCTCACAGTAAATCTACAGAGAATAAAATAATTTACCTCTACTTCACAGTAAATCTATAGAGAATAGAATTCTTTACCTCTGCCTCACAGTAAATCCACAGAGCATAAAATCCTTTAATTCTGCCTCAGAGTAAATTTACAGAGAATATAATCCTTTACCTCTGCCTCACAATAAATCTACATAGAATAGAATCCTTTACCTCTGCCTCACAATAAATCTATAGAGAATAGAATCCTTTACTTCTGCCTCACAGTAAATCTACAGAGAATGGAATCCTTTACCTCTGCCTCACAGTAAATCTACAGAGAATATAATCCTTTACCTCTACTTCACAGTAAATCTACAGAGAATAGAATGCTCTACCTCTGCCTCAAAGTAACTCTACAGAGAATAGAATCCTTTACCTCTGCCTCACAGTAAATCTGATCTACAGGGGGATATACGTGGTGCGAAAACTCCAAACGTAGGACGAGAAAGCGAAATCTATTTTATCAAAGTTGCAAAAGGCGACAGTAACACTAAAAGCTTGTAAAAGAATTCCGGCGGTGCTAGTGACAGAGAAAAATCGGCTGCCTCGCTAACAACACCAGAACAGCATTGGCAACAGTTGGGTCCCAAGTTTGGAAAAAAAAAGAAAAAAAAAAGTTTAAAATACTTTATCTTCCATGGTGCTGTTGCAGTCGGATAAGGATATCGTTTCCAGGGTAAAGAAAAAACAATAAAAAAAAGGAAAAGTTTTATTTCAATTTGTTTTGGGCAGCTAAATGTACAATATATAAAAGATCGCAATCATTTCCAAAATTAAATTAACAGATAACAATTTGAAACCATTTGTTTGATATATATATATATATATATATATATATATATATATATATATATATATAATGTGTGTGTAACATAAACGTACACACTTACGCGCATATATATGTGTATATACAGTATATATATATATATATATATATATATATATATATATATATATATATATATATATATATATATATATATATATATATACATATATTTATAGCCTATATATATATATATATATAATATATAATATATATATAATACATATATATATATACATATAATATATATATATATATATATATATATATATATATATATATATATATATATATATATATATATATATATACATTAAATTGAGTGGTAATTTCGTCAAAAACACAACTGATATCTATTCGTTTAAATATTGAGCCACAAATACTGTAATCTCAATATTGGTTTAACTCAACATTGTATGAAATCATCATCATCAAATTCGTTTTTGGGGTTTTGGTGTTTCTATATGGTCAGAATTTGAACCAAAGCCTCAGAATTCAAACCTTTACCTCAGAATTCGAACTTAAGCCTCAAAATTGAATCTATGCCTCAAAATTCGTATTTATGACCCATAATGCGAACCTACGCCTCAGAATTCCGATCTGACTCAATTTGAACTTAGGCCTCAGAATAGAAGTAAAAAGTAGACAGCAGTCATCTGGGACACTGAGTCAAAAAAAAACAAAGGTTCGAATCCTGGTCACAAAAAAAAAAAAAAAAACCTTATCATGAAAAGAATTTCCCTTCCCACGGTTGGGCGAATTCAATATCAAGAACTATTTGTGGCTTGATACTTGAATATACTGAAGTATACCATGTGGTAGGAGTGTAAGAGTACTACCACATACGTCCTACACGTCATAGAAAGCGACTAAAATGACAGCTTCTGCCTCGCCGTCTTGCTCTTTAGCGAGAGGCTAGACCCACTGTAAATAACTAAGGAAATTGGTACTTGGCAGTTGGATTATTTCATCATCATCATCACCATTTCCTCCTACGCCTATTGACGCAAAGGGCTTCTGTTAGATTTCACCAGTCGTATCTATCTATCAATACTTCTGAATTCATCATCTACTACTTCACGCTCCATAGTTCTCAGCTATGTAGTCCTGGATCTTCCAACTCTTCTATAGTCCATTTCTTTTAGCGATGCATATTTGCACCGACTCGCAGCGGTGCCCTTTTAGCTCAAAAAAGTTTCCGGATCGCTGATTGGTTGGACAAGATAATTCTAACTAATCAGCGATCAAGAAACTTTTCTGACCTAAAAGGGCACCGCCGCGAGTCCGAGCAAATATGCATCGCTAAAAGAAATGGACTATAGTCGTACAAAAACCCTCTGCCAAGTGATAAACCATGCCTGATGCTATTAGAAATATGAATGCGGCTAGCTCGTCCCCTGTAGCGTCAGGCAACCGACCCTTTAACGCAGGGATAACGGTGGGAAAGAAAACAGCACTATACACATAATCAACTTTCCTTTAATTAAAATTGATATAAGAAGATAATAAAAAACAAGGGTGGTATATTATCTAAGGATAGCTTTAGGTTTTTTTTTTTTTTTTTTTTTTTTGCTTTTTGTGCAATGAGGGTGTTTTTGATTTTTCATATATACGGTATATTTGTGGGTGTATATATATATATATATATATATATATATATATATATATATATACATACAGTATATATATATACATACAGTATATATATATACATAAATATATATATATATATATATATATATATATATATATATATATATATATATATATATGTATATATGTATTCAGCCGAGAGAGAGAGAGAGAGAGAGAGAGAGAGAGAGAGAGAGAGAGAGAGAGAGAGAATTATAAGGATTTTGGATGTCTTAAAGACTTTTTATCGTTTGCAACGCTTTTATAAGGCTAAAATTACTGCTAGATCTTTGCTTATACAGCATCTATAACGTTTAAAACGCTTTTAGAATTCTAAAATTACTACCAAAATAAAGAAAAAAAATAAAAAAGGTTAAGCAAAGGAAAAAACCACTTGGAAAAAACAAAGTTTTTCCTGCATACGTCTGGGGAAATCTCTCTTCCTCCGGCTGTTTTCCCCCAACGCATTAAGCGGATGAAGGATGACGTCGTGCCAAAATAATCCCTCCACAATGCACATAAATAAAGGATTTATATAAATCCCGATGAAAGCAATTTCCTCGGTGACCCGACTTGGAAGCACATGAATGCAAATCAAGGTTTTCCCAGACAATAGAAGTAATTAAACGGAAGTGCTTTCGAAGCACTTTGTAATTACCAGACCCCAATATGATCCGATACATCCTTGAAGGGTGACAAAAACGACTTGGTTCTCTTCTTAACTTAAGCTGATCATTACTAGAAGGACACTCCAAAATCAAACCATTGTTCTCTTATCTTGGATAGTGCCATAGCCTCTGTACCATGGTCTTCCACTGTCTTGGGGTTGAGTTCTCTTGCTTGAGGGTACACTCGAGCACACTTTTCTATCTAGTTTCTCTTCCGCTTGTTCTGTTAAAAGTTTTTTTAGTTTAAATAGGAAATATTTTAATAGTGTTACTATTCCTAAAATATTTTATTTTTCCTTATTTCCTTATTTCCTCTCCTCACTGGGCTACTTTCCCTGTTGGGGCCCTTAGGCTTATAGCATCCTGCTTTTCCAACTAGGGTTGTAGCTTAGCATTTAATAATAATAAAATGCAAATCAAGGTTTTCCAGACAATAGATGTAATTAAACAGAAGTGCTTTCGAAGCACTTTGTAATTAACCCCCCCCCCCCTATCACCCTTGGAAGGGTAACAGATCATATTTGACCTGGAACAACTATAATCAGCTTCGAGCTTTTGCTCAGAGAGTTTATGCCTCAACTGAAAAGGAGTACAATTTAATCATAAAAGAAACCCTCTCTGGTACAACTCAGGAACATAAATGGTGGTCTACCCTTAAATCTGCACTCTTTGGTGTAGATGCAACAGTTCCTCCTTTACTTAAACCAGATGGCTCAGTCACTCACTGTCCAAAGGAAAAGGCAACCCTTTTGGCTGATGTTTTTGACAGTAAACAGAGTAATGAAAAACTTGAACTTCCTCATTCCTGTTTTCCTGAGGCTAAACTAACTAGTTTAGCTTTTCGATCTCGTGAGATTAAAGCTCTGTTGATGGACCTTGATGCTTATGGAGGTGTAGACCCTAATGGTATTTTTCCTTTGTTTTTTATAAAGACAGCAGATTTCTTAGCTCCAAAGTTATCTGTTATTTTACGCAAGTTAGCAAGAAGAGGAGCTTTTAGCACTTGTTGGAGAATTGGTAATGTTACTCCTCTATGTAAATGTGTTTGTGGTAGCTCAAGTCCCACTGATTACCGCCCAATTTCCATAACTCCCATATTATCTAAAGTTTTTGAACGTCTTCTGGCAAAACGTCTTAATAGGTTTGCTGAAGGTAATCATCTATTCCCTAGTTTGCAATTTGGTTTTCGGAAAGGCCTTGGAGCATGTGATGCACTTCTTACAATCTCCAATTCAGTACAGAAATCCCTTGATTGTGGTCGGGAAGTTCGTATGATTGGCCTTGATTTTAGTGCTGCCTTTGACCGTGTTAATCATGAGGCCCTTGTTTTCAAACTGAAACAGTTGGGAGTGGGTGGGTCGTTTCTTAGCATTATTATTGATTTTTTAAGTAGTAGATCTCAAAGGGTTGTTGTTGATGGGCACCATAGTGAGTATAGGAATGTGATATCCGGTGTTCCACAGGGTAGTGTTCTTGGCCCATTACTTTTCATACTATATACACATGGCATGTGGTTTGGCCTAGAAAATAAGCTTGTTGCATATGCAGAGGATGCTACTCTCTTTGCATCAATTCCATCCCCTGAATGTAGATCTGGGGTTGGTGAATCCCTTAATAGAGATTTAGCTAAAATTAGTGCATGGTGCAAATTATGGGGTATGAAGTTGAATCCTAACAAAACTCAAAGTATGATTGTAAGTAGGTCAAGGACGGGGGCTCCTCAACATCCGGATCTCAGTATTGATAATGTTTCTTTAAATTTGTATGACTCTTTCAAAATTTTAGGCGTGATTCTTGACAGCAAATTTACTTTTGAGAAACATATAAGGTCTGTGTCTTCTTCAATTGCACAAAAAATTGGCTTATTGAGAAAGTCTTTTAAGATATTCGGTGATCAATCTATTCTGAAGAAGTGTTTTAATTCTTTTATTCTACCTTGTTTTGAGTATTGTTCTCCTGTCTGGTCTTCAGCTGCTGATTCTCATCTTAATTTGTTGGACAGAAACTTACGGTCTATTAAATTTCTTATTCATGATCTAGATATAACTCTGACCATCCTTTACATTCAGATCTCCCTGGACAATTTTATCCTGTTCGTAATACTAGGCAGGCAGTTAATTCTAATAGCCAGGCTCTCCATCATAAGACTCAATACTACGCAGTACTCTAGAAGTTTTATTCCAGCTGTTACCAAGTTGTGGAATGATCTTCCTAATCGGGTTGTTGAATCAGTAGAACTTCAAAAGTTCAAAGTTGAAGCAAATGCTTTTTTGTTGACCAGACGGACATGAGTCTTTTTATAGTTTATATATGACATTTTTGTTGTTGACGTTGTTAATAGGTTATATATGATATATCTCTTTGGACATTACTTTTTTTAGAATGATTTATTGTTAATTTGTTCTCTTCAGTTATTTATTTCCTTATTTCCTTTCCTCACTGGGCTATTTTTCCCTATTGGAGCCCCTGGGCTTATAGCATCTTGCTTTTCCAATTAGGGTTGTAGCTTGGATAGTAATAATAATAATAATAATAATAATAATACATCCTTGAAGGGTGACAAAACCGTCTTGGTTCTCTTCTTAACTTAATCTGATCATTACTAGAAGGACACTTTCCAAAATCAAACCATTGTTCTCTTATCTTGGAGAGTGCCATAGCCTCTGTACCATGGTCTTACACTGCTGATCATTACTAGAAGGACACTTTCCAAAATCAAACCATTGTTCTCTAGTCTTGGGTAGTGCCATAGCCTCTGTACCATGGTCTTACACTGCTGATCATTACTAAAAGGACATTCCAAAATAAAACCATTGTTCTCTTATCTTGGACAGTGCCATAGCCTCTGCACCATGGTCTTACACTGCTGATCATTACTAGAAGGACACTTTCCAACATCAAACCATTGTTCTCTAGTCTTGGGTAGTGCCATAGCCTCTGTACCATGGTCTTCCACTGTCTTGGGTTTAAGTTCTCTTGCTTGAGGGTACACTCGGGCACTCTATCTTACTTCTCTTGCTCTGATTTTGTTAAAGTTTTTATAGTTTATATAGGAGATATCACAAATTTTAAGTAATTTGTATTTTTCCTAACAATACTTACCGAAGAAACACTTTATAGGAGATTACTGGTAACTCCTCTCTGACGACCAGATTTTTACGTAGTTTCCCCCTACTTCCATGTTCTATACTGTCCTGAATAACGGGAAATAACATGACCTAGGGGCATTGCCCAGGCAGGTCGCCCGTCTTTGAGAAGCTCTCCCCAGTATGTTTTATGTAATGAACAAAACCACGAGGTCAGCGGGGCACTGCGGGGACGGTTGGGGGGGCCCTAAACCTAAAGTGTTTCTTCGGTAAGTATTGTTAGGAAAAATACAAATTACTTAAAATTTGTGATTTGTTCCGACACAGAGACTTACCTTGAAACACTTTATAGGAGACTTACACCTTAGGAGGGGGGAGTGCCCTTTAGCCCTGACCCCGATGGACAGTAGGGAAAACTACGTAAAAGACTCATTAAGTGTGATATAACACTTACCCTTCTGCAATATCTTCGTTGTGCTTGATATGGCGAATTTTCGTCTTGTGTAATGAGCGATATTTCTTGATGACGACTGACGGTACGAGAAAGTTAGAAAAGGGGGGAAAATAGAACTCGGCTCCTTGTGTCTAGATACTTTATGTTTCGCGATTGAGCCTGGGGCTTGAGCCGTCACACCGAATGCAGGGCTGAGATGACCGGCCCGATAGAAAACCCATCTAGAGACTTTCTCATACAGTCCTTGAGATAATGTGCGGTGAAGGTCGACTGGTTGGACCAAGTTCCCGCTCGAAGAACCTGCGCTACTGACATGTTCTTTTCGAACGTTAGAGAGGTGCTAATGCCCCGAACAACGTGAGCTCTGGATTTCCCCGGTGTAGGAAGACCTTGTTTTAAGTAGGCTTGCGTGATCACTTTCCTGAGCCAGAACGAAACCGTATTTTTGGATATGTTTTTCTTTATTTTCCCCATGAGACGAAGAGATTCTTGATAGACGGGCGGAGGTTTGCCGTTCTCTTAAAGTATTTCCTAATAGTCCTGACCGGGCATAATTTTAGGTCCTTCGGGTTTCCTTTATTCGGGATTGCCGGAATCGAAAAACTCTCAAACCTCGGATCCCACACCGAGGGGTTCTGAGTCTTGGCGACGAAGGATTTGACAAACTTAAAGGTTACTTCCTTCCATCCCCTAGTGCGTTCCACCTCGAATGACAGTCCGTGTAGCTCGCCCACCCTCTTAGCCGAGGCTAATGCTAGCAAGAAGACCGCCTTGAGCGTGAGATTCTTGTCATCGATGTCCTTTAAGGGCTCGAATGGTGGTTTCCGTAACATATCTAGGACTCGCGCTAAGTCCCAACTCGGGATTCTAGGGGCGGAAGGGGGGCATGATTGTTCGAACGCTCTGATAAGCATGGAGATATGCCTGGAGGAGCCGAGATCTATGCCCTTGAGAAGAAAGACTTGACCCAGGGCCGCCCGAACTCCCTTGATCGCTGGAACTGACATGTCTAACTTGTCCCTGCGATAAACCATGACGTCGGCTATCACGGGCACTGACGCTTCCAAGGGCTCTAACTTCTTGTCCCTGCACCACTTCACGAATACCGCCCACTTAGACTGGTAGACGGCTGTGGATGATTTCCTCCGGTATAGCGACATCCTCCTGGCTGTCTTGCCGGAGTACCCTTGCTTCTTCAGGAGCCGCTGGATAATCTCCAGGCGTGAAGACGAAGGGCTTGCGGGTTTCTGTGAAACCGCTGAAAGTGAGGTTGTTTTAATAGGTCTGACCTGCCGGGTAGAGGCCAAGGAGGTAGGACGGAGAGGTTCCTTAGGTCCGCGAACCATTCTCTCTCCGGCCACCAAGGCGCTACCAAAGTCATCCTTAGGTTGGTTGCTGCCCTTACTCTGTTGAGGACCTGCCTTATCAGGGAGAAGGGGGGGAAGACGTACACGTCCAGTCCGTCCCACTTGTGCTGAAAGGCGTCTTCCATTGCCGCCTTCGGATCTGGGACGGGAGAACAAAATACGGGGAGTTGCGCGTTCAACCTTGTTGCAAACAGATCCATTACCGGAGATCCCTACATCTGTATAATGTAGCTTGCCACTTGTGGGTGTAGGGACCATTCTGCTGCTACCACTTGCCCCACTCTGCTGAGGCCGTCTGCTAGGACGTTGTTCTTCCCTGGGATGAACCTTGCCGTCAGGATGACGTCCTTCTGTTCCGCCCATTTTAGGATTTGAAGGGCTAGTTCGCACAACTCTTTTGATCTCAGTCCCCCCTCCTTCTTCACGTAAGCCACCACCGTTGCATTGTCTGACATTAGGGCCACCGAACGCCCTCTCATGTCCTCCTCGAAGTGGTTGCAGGCTTCTTGGACCGCTTCTCATTTCCAGGATATTTATGTGTAGGGATTTCTCCCCCTCTGACCACGCCCCCTTTTCTGTCTTTTCCCGGAGATGGGCTCCCCACCCGTCCTTCGATGCTTCCGTGAAGAGAAGAACCTCCGGAGGTTGGGAGGACAGTAGCATCCCCCTTAGGGTGTTCAACCGATCCTGCCACCATTCCAAGGCCTTCCTGGACTCCTGAAGGAGAGGGACCACAATGTCCGGGGAACTTTTCTGGTTCCAATGTTCTTTCAGGTTCCATTGAACCCTTAAGTTCTGTCTCCCGTGAGGTACCAGCTTCTCTAGGGACACCAGGTGCCCTACCAACCTTTGCCAACCCTGCGCTCTTCTGGGACGACCCAGAAGGAAGGGCCGGAGCACTCGATCCAGGTTGTCCAGCCTTTCCGTGGTTGGGAATGCCTTGACCTGTAACGAATCCAGGACCATTCCAAGGTACGTCCTCCTGTTGGATGGGGTTAGCTGTGATTTCTCCAAGTTGACCACGATGCCCAGGGTCTTGCACAATTGAAGAAGATCTTCGCCCTGTTGTTTCAAGTCTTCCTTTGAGGATGAAAGGAGTAACCAGTCGTCCAGGTACCTGATCAGTCGAATGCCCCGTTCGTGGGCCCATATGGGGACCGTCGTAAAGACCCTCGTGAATACCTGGGAGACTGTTGAAAGACCGAAGCATAGGGCCTTGAATTGTAACACCTGGGTACCCCACTTGACCCGGAGAAACTTCCTGCTCGACGGATGAATGGGCACTCGGAAGTAGGCGTCCTTGAGGTCTATAGAAATCAAAAAGTCGCCCTCTCTCAAGGTCGCCATGACCGTTCTTGGAGTGTCCATTTTGAAGGTCACTTTCCTGAGAAACCTGTTGAGGGCTGACAGGTCTATTACAGGTCTCCACCCTCCTGTCTCTTTTTCCACTAGGAACAGGCGGCTGTAGAACCCCGGACCCGGGAATGTCACTGTTTCTAAAGCTCCCTTCTGCAGCAACGTCTTGACTTCTTCGTCCAACGCTGCCCCCTTCGCCAGGTCCTTGGGCACCAACCAGCCTGCCTACGTTGCTGGAACTAGGGGGGGTGTCTCTTCCATGAAGGGGATCCTGTAGCCCTCCTTTAGTACTGTAACTGTCCACGGATCTGCTCCGTGGAGCTTCCATGCTTGCCAAGTGAGTCTGAGGCATCCCCCTACCTGAGGCTTGGGCAGGGGAGGGGGGCCTCCCATCTTATCTCCTACGGGAAGAACGGCCTGTTCTCCCCCTCCTGGAGGAGTAGAAAGAAGACCTATACGTTGGGGGGTTAGAAGATGAACCTCTTCGGGGGGGAACCACAGAGGAAGACCACTGTCCTGACGAGGGTTCCCTCCTTCCTTGAGTTGGTGTGGTACGCGCGGCCATGGGTGCTTCTGTCACTGGCCTCCTGAAGATGGGGCGGCGTGCCGCCTGTGGCTTCAGGGTAGGTAGCTCCCTCTTTTTGGCCAACTTCTCCACGACCTCTTCCGCCTTCTTCGTCGGAATCAGCTGCTCCCCCCAGACGGAGCAGGTCTTCAAGGCTTTAGCTTCTCTGTCAGGAATCTTAATGGGAAGGTTCTTGACTAGGGCGTCTCTTCTCCGGAGAATCCAGTTTGCGGAGAGAGCCAAAGACTGAAAGGTCAGGAATTTAAGGGCGCGGCTACCTGACCCCAGCAACTCATTCAGAGCCTCCCGTTTTGCAGGTTCCATGGTGTCTGTAGGAATCTGGGTGCCTACTAGGGTGGTGGCCCACCAATCCAGCCAGGAGGCCATATTAACTAAGTCCTTGGACATCTCCTCCATCATTGCCGACTCGGAAGGGGAGAAGAAGGTAGATGCTGCCGATGCCCTCCCGTCGGAGATGCCCTGGCACAGGATGTCTATGGTTTCCTCGGTCTTGTACGCACCGGTCGGCCTATTTTCTAAAGAGTAGTATTTCGTCTGCGACTTCAAACCCTGTAGGAGCTTTGCAGAGCTGTGACCCCTGCAGGAGTAGCTATTGCGGGATATGACCTTATCAATGTGAGTCTTTCCAATCCCCACGTTACTGGCCTCGGGAAGAGAGAGAGAGGACTTTTTCTGGGCGGGGACCGCTATGAACTTGTTCAGGCCTGAAGTCCAGGGTTCTTCCTCTTGAGTGGCGGGTTCTATAAGGTTGTTATAACCCCTAATTAAGGCAAGGACTCTCCTGTACGCTGGGACTTCCCGTCCCGAGATCCTGTGGGAGACCGCAAGGGGAGTTCCTCCACACAGACTGATCCCCATTCTCCTGGAGGACCTGGACGACGGGACGGGCTCCTCCGTGAAACAGATCGACGGGGGTGCCAGTCCCTGTCTATCATCTCGATGGGGAGACCCGTCTAGGCTGTCCATCCTAGGCAACGGCTCCCTCCACTGAGCGGATGGAGTGGCTCTAGGAAGGGACTAGGCCTACAAGACGAGGTCCTCCGCCCACCGGCTGACTCTCTAGCGGGGTTCTTGGCTTGTATGGAGGGGAACGGGGACTTCCCGTCCCGAGATCTTGTGGGAGACCGCAAGGGGAGTTCCTCCACACAGACTGATCCCCATTCTCCTCGAGAACCGGGACGGCTCCTCTGTGAAACAGATCGACGGGGGTGCCCGTCCCTGTCTATCATCCCGATGGGGAGACCCGTCTAGGCTGCCCATCCTAGAAGACGGCTCCCTCCACTGAGCGGATGGGTTGGCTCTAGGAAGGGACTTAGGCCTACAAGACGGGGTCCTCCGCCCATCAGCTGACTCTCTGGCGGGGCTCTTGGCTTGTATGGAGGGGAACGGGGACTTCCCGTCCCGAGATCCTGTGGGAGACCGCAAGGGGAGTTCCTCCACACAGACTGATCTCTCTTCCTCCTGTGTCGTCTCCGACGTTCCTCGCTTGAAGGGCCCGAAGGATCGAGCCCCGATGCGGATCCAGGGTGAAGGACTAGCATAGGACCTCTTCCATGTCCAGTGGGGACCTCAACGGCGTCATTGGTACATTCCACGCCAGCGGATCCCTCCGCAGCTGAAGCGCCTGAGGCCTCTACCCATGAATCTGGTGATAAGAAAAAAGGAACATTATTAGGCCACATGGGGTCCTCCGCCGAGACGCCGTCCCTACGAGAGAGACGTGTCCCTCGGACCCCCACACACTCACCTGTAGGCGCCTGATCTGCCCTGAACAAAGAAGGTTCCCCCCACAACATCTCACCCTTGGGAAGGAGGCACCAACTTCTTACACTTCAAGGACTTACCTCGTCCCCTACTCTGGGTAGGGGAGAAGAATGCACTCAACCTGCCCCCTCTCCTGCCGACGTCGCAGGGGAAGACATGCTAGTTTCCCTAGGAGACCTCTTCGAGTCCGTCTTCATCGTGCCGCATTCTGACGGCGAACTGGCTTTGACAAGAAAGCCCAACACGAATACCCGGCTCTAGGCCCAGGACAACGGCGATCGTACTCCAAAGCACACACAGAGATCGCTAAACCCAAGCATAAAGCAAGGCAAAGCACTAAAACGCCAATAAAAGCACAAAGGAACGATCCTAAAAGAACACAGATAAGGCACTAATCACTCGTGAAGGAATCGAGACCATGTAGTAACTACATAGTAACGCGCACAAAGGGGGTCGCACAGAGAATAAGGAGCGGTGTGTGTGAACACAACGCGACCAGAAAACATACTGGGGAGAGCTTCTCAAAGACGGGCGACCTGCCTGGGCAATGCCCCCAGGTCATGTTATTTCCCGTTATTCAGGACAGTATAGAACATGGAAGTAGGGGGAAACTACGTAAAAATCTGGTCGTCAGAGAGGAGTTACCAGTAATCTCCTATAAAGTGTTTCAAGGTAAGTCTCTGTGTCGGAACAAATATATTTTAATCTCGTTGCTCTTCTTAAAATATTTTCTTTTTCTTTTTTTCCTTTCTGCACTAGGCTATTTTCCCTGTTGGAGCCTCTGGGTTTATAGCATCCTGCTTTTCCAATTAGGGCTGTAGCTTAGCAAGTAATAATAATAATAATAATAACAATAATAATAATAATAATAATAATAATAATAATAATTTTGTCTTGGTCTCATCTTCTCTTAAGAGAATCGGTCTGAATTTACTGGCTTCAATACATCTTATTAAACTATTTTTTTTAATGTATTCTCAAATGGAAACTATACATAATTAGTGCCAGCAACCTGTTAATAATGATGGCTAAATATTTAGAATCTAGATAGATGTACACGTACAAACTGCCTCTGGGTTTTGACTACTCCCTCTCTCTCTTACAAGACGGAGAGACCTAGACGTGACTGGAAATATATATATATATATATATATATATATATATATATATATATATATATATATGCGTGTGTTTGTTTATTCATTTTGACTATAATCTAACAATTTGATATGTTTCTTAAACAACGCCATAAAGGAAATTGACGCAATAGCCAATGCATATTGGTAAAGAAAATTGGTAAAAATATTTGGGACGTTTTTGGTTTTCTGTTTTTATGGCTATATAAACTTGTGATGATGAATACTGGCCACAGACACACACAAACGCACGCAAACAAACACACACACAGACACACACACACATATATATATATATAAATTATATATATATATATATATAAAATATATATATATATATATATATATATATATATATATATATATACATATATATATATATATATATATATATATATATATATATATATATATATTTATCTATATATATATATATATATATATATATATATATATATATATTCATATATATATATATATATATATATATATATATATATATATATATATATATATATGTATATATTACTATATATATCTTATATATATACACACAAACACACGTCTCCATATTAGAGAGAAAACGTAGGGCCAATAAAATACCTTTATAGATATAAAAAAAACGAATTCGAATGTTGAAAATAAAACAACTACTGGAAATTATGAACGAACAGATATTAAATATAAATTTGATCAATTTCCTTATCAAGGCAGTTCAAGAATGATGAAGCAGCTGTTCAAATTCTCTCTCTCTCTCTCTCTCTCTCTCTCCTCTCTCTCTCTCTCTCTCTCTCTCTCTCTCTCTCGACCTAATGACCTTGTCGACAAGCGGCCCATCCCGGCTATTCGGCGAAATGGGATCGACCCATTTTCGACTTTGTGCTCGACTGCGATGGAGCGAAGGTCAATTTCGAATGCTATTGTTCCTTAAGGCGAGGGTAGGGAATAAGTGGGGAGGAGAAGATGAGGAGGGGAAAGAGTGGGGAAAGGAGGGAAGGGAAGGGGAGAGGAGGGGAATTTGTGGGGAAGAGAAGAAAGGAGGGGGAACAGTGGCGAGGGAAGGGAAGGGGAGGTAAATCAGTGAGAAGGGAGGGGAAGAGGAGGGGAATCATTGGGAGACGAGGGAAATCATTGGGAGAGAAGGGGAATCATTAGGAAGGGAAGGGAAGGATAGAGGAGGGGAGGGGAGAGAAGAGGGAATCAGTAGTGAGGCGAGGAAAGGAAAGGATAGGTAAATCAGTGGGAAGGGAAGGGGAGGGGAATCAGTGGTGAGGTGAGGGAAGGGAAGGTGAGGTAAATCAGTGAGAAGGGAAGGGAAGAAGAGGAGAGGGTTGGGGAAGTAAATCAGTGGGAAGGGAAGGGAAGGGGAGGAGAGGGTAGGGGAAGTAAATCAGTGGGGAGGAGAGAGAAGGGAAGGGGAGGGTAGGGGAAGTAAATCAGTGGGAAGGGAAGGGAAGGGAAGGATAGGGGAATTAAATCAGTGGGAAGGGAAGGGAAGGGGAGGGGAGGGTAGGGGAAGAAAATCAGTGGGAATGGAATCAGTGGGGAGGGAAGGGAAGGGAAAGGGAGGGTAGGGGATGTAAATCAGTGGGAAGGGAAGGGAAGGGAAGGGAAGGGAAGGGTAGGGGAAGTAAATCAGTGGGAAGGGAAGGGGATTGTAGGGGAAGTAAATCAGTGGGAAGGGAAGGGGATTGTAGGGGAAGTAAATCAGTGGGAAGGGAAGGGAAGGGGAGGGGAAGGTAGGGGAAGTAAATCAGTGGGAAGAGAATCAGTGGGAAGGGAATCATTGGGGAGGAGAAGGAAGGGTAGAGGAAGTAAATCAGTGGGAAGGGAATCAGTGGGGAGGAGAAGGAAGGGAAGGTAAATCATTGGGAGGGGAATCAGTGGGGAGGAGAGGGAAGGGGAAGATAAATCAGTGGGAGGGGAATCAGTGGGGAGAAGAGGGATGGGAAGAAGAGGTAAATCAGTGGGAAGGGAAGA
>NC_090732.1:170464427-170469427 GCF_036898095.1 Palaemon carinicauda | reverse complement strand
CTTGGGTAGTGCCATAGTCCTCTGTACCATGGCCTTCCACTGTTTTGGGTTAGAGTTCTCTTGCTTACGGGTGCACTCAGGCACGCTATTCTATCTATTCTCTTTCTCTTTTGTTTTGTTGAAGTTTTTTATAGGTTATATAGGAGATATTTACATTAATGTTGTTATTGTTCTTCCTCTTGTTTTCTTGAGTCTTTAGCTATAGTGAGCAGCTCTTGTGGGAGAAGGACACTTCAAAATCAAACCATTATTCTCTACTCTTGGGTAGTGCCATAGCCTTTGTACCATGGTCTTCCACTGTCTTGGATTAGAGGTCTCTTGCTTGAGGGTACACTCGGGCACGCTATTGTATCTTCTTTCTCTTCCTCTTGTTTTGTTAAAGTTTTTGTAATTTATATAGGATATATTTATTTTAATGTTGTTTCTGTTCTTCCTCTTGTTTTTCTTAAGAGAGTCTTTAGCTATGATCAGCAGCTCTAGTAGGAGAAGGACACTCCAAAATAAAACCATTATTCTCTAGTCTTGGGTAGTTCCATAGCCTCTGTACCATGGCCTTCCAGTGTCTTGGGTAAAGAGTTCTCTTGCTTGAGGGTACACTCGGGCACACTATTCTATCTTATTTCTCTTTCTCTTGTTTTGTTAAAGTTTTTATAGGTTACATAGGAGATATTTATCTTAATCTTGTTACTTTTCTTCCTCTTGTTTCTCTTAAGAGTCTTTAGCAGCTCTTGTAGGAGAAAGACACTTCAAAATCAAACCATTATTCTCTAGTCTTGGGTAATGCCATAGCCTCTGTACCATGGCCTTCCACTGTCTTGGGTTATAGTTCTCTTGCTTGAGCGTACACTGGGGCACACTATCTTATTTCTCTTGCTCTTGTTTTGTTAAAGTTTTTATAGATTATATATGAGATATTTACTTTAATGTTGTTACTCTTCCTCCTCTTGTTTTTTCTTAAGAGTATCTTTAGCTATGGTCAGCAGCTCTTGTAGGAGAAGGACACTTCAAAATCAAACTATTGTTCTCTACTCTTGGGTAGTGCTATAGCCTCTGTACCATGGCCTTCCACTGTCTTGGGTTAGAGTTCTCTTGCTTGAGGGTACACTCGGGCACACTGTTCTATCCTATTTCTCCTTTTCTTGTTTTGTTAAAGTTTTTATAGATTATATAGGAGATATTTATTTTAATGTTGTTACCGTTCTTTCTCTTGTTTTTCTTTGAATCTTTAGATATGATCAACATCTCTTGTACGAGAAGGACACTTCAAAATCAAAACATTATTCTCTAGTCTTAGGTAGTACCATAGCCCCTGTACCATGGGTTTCCACTGTCATTTGGGTTAGAGGTCTCTTGCTTGAGGGTACACTCGGGCCATTTTTTTCCTTGTTTCCTTTCCTCACAGGGCTATTTTCCTTGTTCGAGCCCCTGGGCTTATAGAGTCCTGCTTTTCCAAATAGGGTTATAGCTTAGCAAGTAGTAATAATAATAATAATAATAATAATAATAATAATAATAATAATAATAATAAGAACAATAGTAAATATATGGATATGCGTACAAAAAATCCACATGCTTGAACCGAAATATAAAACTATTGAGAAACAATAGCTCGGAGAAAAAAAAAAAAAAAAAAATTACCTAAAATATCGCAAAACGGGATAAAGTTACCCGAAACTAAATCGAACTCTATTGTACGTAAACTTTGGCCAGGACTGTACAATACTCCGATACCTAAGGCAGTTCGATATATCACAGATATTAACTGGAAAATGTTTGGAAAACGGATTCGTTTATATCGAGTCCTTAAAAATATATTCGTAAGCCAAACACCGAGCCATAAAATCCTTTATAATTCAAACAATCTGTTTTTACACAGCCGAAGTTTCCCAGAAAAGTGTAGTTCATAAATAGCTGGAGAGAGAGAGAGAGAGAGAGAGAGGAGAGAGAGAGATAGAGAGAGAGAGAGAGAGAGAGAGAGAGAGAGAGAGAGACAAACGCACAGCTATTTCTGGAGTAAAATTTAACTTATTTCCTTATAAAAAATGAGAGAGAGAGAGAGAGAGAGAGAGAGAGAGAGAGAGAGAGAGAGCTTACACAAACAGACGGCTATTTTTTAATAAAACTAACATATTTCCACATGAAAAATGAGAGCATTGCAGAGAGAGAGAGAGAGAGAGAGAGAGAGAGAGAGAGAGCTTACACAAACAGACAAGTACTTTTTTTAATAAAACTAACTTATTTCCATATGAAAATGAGAGAGAGAGAGAGAGAGCGAGAGAGAGAGAGAGAGAGGAGAGAGAGAGAGAGAGAGAGAGAGAGTGAGTATATCCTCTAGGCTTGAGTTACGAAACAGCTCAATGGCTTCACTTTCCCAAGGCATAAAATGCAGTGCTATAAGTAACAAGAAAATCCATATTTGAACCGATAAATGAAGCCTTTGGCCCAAGAGTATTTCCCAATCTCACTGGATATTTATTTGATCAAGTTTCTTAAATAATATATTTTTAGAATAATATTATGATATTTATTTATAGATACTAAAGAGATGGGCAGAGGAAAATCTTCTAATAAATAAAATTCATAAAGAATGGTATATCCAGAATCATAGCTGCCATCTCTCTCTCTCTCTCTATCTCTCTCTCTCTCTCTCTCTCCTCTCTCTCTCTCTCTCTCTCTCAACGCAGTACACGCAATATCGAGTCAAAGCTGCTCTCTCTCTCTCTCTCTCTCTCTCTGAACACAGCACATACAATATCGAGACTCCAAGCTGCAATCTCTCTCTCTCTCTCTCTCTCTCCTCCTCTCTCTCTCTCTCTCTCTCTCTCAAGAAAATACACACAGCTCTGTCTCTATACAGTTTACTGAATTACATCAGTATATTCTTCCCTTAACACAAGCCCTTCTTACCAAAGCCTGTACTTCTGTACTTCTTAAGTACAGTATTACTAAACTAATATTGCTCTCTATTTCATTATCAGTTAGAGAGAGAGAGAGAGAGAGAGAGAGAGAGAGAGAGAGAGAGAGAGAGGTACACAAACTGAAAGCTATTTCTAGGGTAAAATAAACGTGTTTCAATATAAAAAATGAGAGCTTAGTATTGAGAGAGAGAGAGAGAGAGAGAGAGAGAGAGAGAGAGAGAGAGAGAGTGTCTCTGCGGACGATAATATACCTTTCATTGGTTCTGCTTGACTGACACCTCATTACTGGTAATTAGAACATTTAGAAGTCTCAATTAACTTCAATTTGACTTTTAAAGTGGAATTGTTCACACTTAAGTATAAGCCTGATCTATTTTATTTTCATTTTTTCTAGACTAGACAAAAAAAAGGCACAAAAAGGACAATAAAAAGGACAAAAAAGGACAAAAAAAAGTATAAAAAGGACAATAAAAAGGACAAAAAGGATAAAATGGACAATAAAAAAGGACAAAAAAGTATAAAAAGGACAATAAAAAAGGACAAAAAAGTATACAAAGGACAATAAAAAAGGACAAAAAAGTATAAAAAGGACAATAAAAAAGGACAAAAAAGTATAAAAAGGACAATAAAAACGGACAAAAAGTATAAAAAGGACAATAAAAAAGGACAAAAAAGTATAAAAAGGACAATTAAAAAGGATAAAAAAGTATAAAAAGGACAATAAAAAAGGACAAAAAGGACAGAAAAAGGACAATGAGCTGTCATCTCATTTACATGTACAACTGGAAACAGAAATACCTGGCACTCCTCACTCTGAGCCAGTGTACCTTATCACCACCCTTACTGCAAGGCGAGTAACCAAAAAGGTAGTGTAAGGAGAGATGGAAAGAGGTGGCGCTCAGGGCTAAACACAAGAACCTGCTACTAACACTACTATTACTATCAATTGGAAAAGCAGAATGCTATAAGCCCACGGGCTCCAACAGAGAAAATAGCCTAGTGAGGAAAGGAAAGAAGGAAAAAATAAATATTTTAAGAATAACAGGAAGGGCGTGATAGGGTGAACTACTTAAGAGCGATGTGTACCAGGGACTCTTGTATCCGACTGTACAATAAAAGTTTAATCTTCTGGAATGCTTATTAAAATGAGATTCAATGTGGAAGTGACTGACGCCAAGGTAAAATTAAAAAAAAAAAATAATCAAACGTAATTTTTTAATTGCAAGAATGAGAAGATACGCTGTTACTGTTTTTAGAATGATATATTGTTAATTTATTCTCATCATTTATTTATTTCCTAATTTCCTTTCCTCATTGGGCTATTTTTCCCTGTTGGAGCCCTTGGGGTTATAGCATCTTGCTTTTCCAACTAGGGTTGTAGTTTAGTTAATAATATGAGTCTTTTTATAGTTTATATAGGACATATTTGTTTTTGACGTTGTTAATAGTTTATATATGACATATGGACGTTGTTGCCTTTTTTAGAATGATTTATTGTTAATTTGTTCTCCTCATTTATTCATTTCCTTATTTCCTTTCCTCACTGGGCTATTTTTCCCTGTTGGAGCCCTTGGGCTTATAGCATCTTGCTTTTCCAACTAGGGTTGTAGTTTGGCTAGTAATAATAATAATAATAATAATAATAATAATAATAATAATAATAATGAAGTAGTTAGCGGTTCAGTTACCCGACTTGTAAACAGACATGGTATTCAAACACAAGTTCGGTAAGACCAAATCAAATTGATAATCAACTGGATAATTCCATTGCCGAGTTCTAAGTCTCTCCCATGGCATCAACTGTTAAGGATTCTTGGTAGATTATATATTATCATTATTATTATCATTATTATTACAAGCTATGTATAACCCTAGCTGGAGAAGCAATATGCTACAAGCCCAAAGGCTCCAACAGGGAAAATACCTCAGTAAGGAAAGGAAACAAGGAAATATATAAACTACAAGAGAAGTAATCAACAATCAAAATAAAATATTCTAAGAACAGTAACAATATTAAATTAGATCTTTCATATGTAAACCATAAAAAAAAAAAAATAGAAAATCATGCCCGATTGTATCCTC
>NC_090732.1:170456927-170459427 GCF_036898095.1 Palaemon carinicauda | reverse complement strand
CCATCTCTTGGTGTGATGTGAGAACACGAACGATAACAAATAGAACTAAGTAAGTTAGAAAGATAGCTTACTATTGAGAAAGTGAAAGTATATTTGGTCCTGCATTTCCAACTAGGGTTGTACCTCAGCTAATAATAATAATAATAATAATAAACAGATGTGTTGATATTTACTTAGGCAGTGAATGAATTAAACCTTCGAACCCCAGAAATAGTATATCAAATCTGTTCCATATTTTCTTGGGTCGCTAGATCACCGAAAAAAAAACAATTGACAAAATGTATCCAATATATATATAAAAAAAAGAAAACAAAATTTGGGAGAAAATATTCATCTGAGTCTAACAAACACTTTTTATCACCAATCCATCTGGCACCAAACTGTGCACCAATTAGCTAATATATCATATATTTTCATTTCATGACTGTGAAATCAAAGTTACAGATTCTTCTTTGAGCTTTCATTTATTTATATTTAAAATTTACATCAGGATTGTGGTGGCCTATGTGGTAACGTCCCTGACTTGTGAACGTCAGACTTGGGTTCGAATACTGCTCAAACTCGTTAGTTTCTTTGGCCATTGCAACCTCACAATCCTTGTGAACTAAGGATAGGGGTTTGGGGAAGCCTATAGGTCTATCTGCAGTCAGCAGCCATTGCCTGGCCCTCCTTGGTCTCAGCTTGGGTGGGGAGGGGGCTTGGGTACTGATCATATATAAATGGCCAGTCTCTAGGGCATTGTCCCTTGCCTTTGCCATTCATTGGCGGCCTTTAAATTCTAGTTTATACAAATTATCAATAAATCAATTACTGGCTATATAAGCCATAATATAACGTCAAGATTGAAAAAAAGGCCAGAAAAGTAGCTAAAGTGACAGACACAAAACGTTAACAACACGGACATAAGCTGATGGATTTCAGCAACACTATCCAAGAAGGGGGTATGGGGGAGGGGATAGGGGAAGATATCGATACTTGGGTGAGGATAGGGGGGGGGAAGAAAGGGGTTGGATAGATAGATAACATGAAGGATGACAGCGCATCAAGAGGGCTTAGCCTGATGGACACACACACATAGCGCAAGAGCCCGAGAGTGGATGAGATCAAACGAGCGAAGGCAACTGGGGGGGGGAGGGACCTTGCAAGCGAGACAGAGATGCAGACGAAAGGGTAAATAAACACAAAAACAAAACTATAAAAAAAAATTAAACTAAAATTAATTCAAAATGAAAGGAGGAAGTTACTTGAATAATAACAATGTTAAAAGAATGCATATATTTATATATATATATATATATATATATATATAGGTATGTATATACATATATATACATATAATTATTAATTTAATGCTAATAATCCTAATGTCCCTAACAACAACAGCAACAACAACAACAACAACATCAACATCAACAACAACGACAACAATGTCAATTGCCATAAGTAAAATATGCATAAAAATATAAAAATGAAAAAAGGAAAACAAAGATGCATTTAAATGAAATAAAAAGGAAGATAACTACATAAAAGAATGATAAAGAATATAAAAACAAGATAATGAAGCGATTGGGTAAGACAAAGAGAAGGAGGGAAAAGAGAAAAAGAAGGAGGAAGAGAGAGGAAGGAGAAGGTAAGGGAGAAAGAGAAGGAAAGGGAGAAAGAGAAGAAGGAGGAGGAGGAAAAGGAGAAGAGAAGGAAGAGGAAAAGGAGAAAGAGATGAAAAAGGAAAAAGGAAAAAGAGAAGGAGGAAAAGGAGAAAGGGAAGAGAAGGAATGAAAGGAGAAAGAAGAAGGAAGAAAAGGAGGAGGAAAAGGAGAATGAGAAGAAAAAGGAGGAAAAAGGAGAAAGAGAAGGAAGAGGAGGAAAACGAGAAGGAGAAAAAGAAATGGAGAAAGAGAAGAAAAAGGAGGAATAGAAGAAGGACGGAAAGCAGAAAGAGAAGGAGGAGGATAAGGAAAAGGAGAAGGAATAAAAAGAGAAATTAGGCAGAAATGGAGAAAGAGAAACAGGATGAGGCAAAGGAGAAAGGACAATAGGAGTAGGATGCAAGAGGGGGAGTAGGAGGAGTTAGGAGGAGGAGGAGGAGGACCTTGTCTGGGAAATAAATGAAGGCCATAACCACTAATCCAGCCAAGGCACAACATTAACCTCTGGTCGGTCCATTCTGCCTGACCCGACTCAGAGCACTAATTACACTTGGTCCGTTACCCGAAGTACAAGCCATCTATTCAATACATATTTACGGTCATTGGCTGCCTGAATTATGTTCGCTCTGCGCTGGGCGCGTCTTCCACAGAGACAACTGATACAGAGGCGATGCTTCTTCTGCTGGAACTGTTGCTTCAGCTGATGATGCTTCTACTGATGCTGTTGACGCTGGAGTTGGTTCTGCTCATGCCGTTTCTGCTGAAGATTCTCCTGCTGATGCTCGCTCTGCGCTGGGCGCGTCTCCCACTGTGCTGGGCGCGTCTCCCACAGAGACAACTGATACAATGGCGAT
>NC_090732.1:170442995-170450495 GCF_036898095.1 Palaemon carinicauda | reverse complement strand
GATGATAATACTAATTTCATCTATTATCATTATTTTCAATTTCCATTTCTTGATAAGACCAAGAGCCTATCATATCAATTCTTTTTCACCCGAGGGGTTAACTACTGCACTGTAATTGTGCAGTGGCACCATCCACCCGATGAGATACTACCGCTAGAGAGTTATGGGTCCTTTGACTGGCCAGACAGTAATAATTTGGATCCTCCTCTCAGTTTACGGTTCATTTTCCCTTTACCTACACACACACCGAATAGTCTGCCCTATTCTTTACATATTCTCCTCTGTCCTCTTACACCTGACAACACTGAGATTACCAAACATTTCTTCTTCACCCAAGGGGTTTACTGCACTGTAATTGTTCAGTGCCACTTTCCTCTTGGTAAGGGTAGAAGAGACTCTTTAGCTATGGTAAGCAGCTCTTCTAGGAGAAGGTCACTCCAAAATCAAACCACTGTTCTCTAGTCTTGGGTAAGTGCCATAGCCTCTGTACCATGGCCTTTCACTGTCTTGGGTTAGAGTTCTCTTGCTGAGGGTACACTCGAGCACACTCTCCTATCTTATTCTCTTCCTCTTGTTTTGTTAAAGTTTTTATAGTTTATATAGGAGATATTTATTGTTGTTACTCTTCTTAGAATATTTTATTTTCCTTTTTTCCTTTCCGCACTGAGCTATTTTCCCTGTTGGAGCCCCTGGGCTTGTAGCGTACTGCTTTTCCAGCTAGGGTTGTGGCTTGGTAAGTAATAATAATAATAATAATAATACATTTCGTTTCTGTGTCCAGGAATCTATACTCAGGAATATGATCCCGTGATGACGTCATATAAACCTTTATTATGAAATTAATCGATAATGTAAACACGCATTCCCAGCACAACATGCAACATACAGCATACTACATGCAACATGCAATTCCCGTTTCCATTTTAAGCGACTCGAAATCTACTACAATGTTTCCTATGGCATATTAGGAATATCAGGAATATTAGGAATTACAATTTTAGGAATGTGCGAAAAATTCATTCTATTACCATAAGAGCATTGTGTGATGAAATTAATTATATTACCAATTGAGTATTATGTTATAAATAAATTCTATTATCATTAGAGCACTGTGTGATAAATTAATTAATTTATCATTAGAGCATTGTGTGATGAATTAATTCTATTACCAATGGAGTAATATGTTATAAATTAATTACATTATTATTAGAACATTGTGTGATGAATTAATTATATTATCATAAGAGCATTGTATGGTGAATTAATTCTATTACCAATGGTGTATTATGTTATAAATTAATTCTATAATCATTAGAGCGTTGTGATGAATTAATCCTATTAACAATAGATTATTATGTTATAAATTAAATCTATTATTATTAGAGTATTGTGTGATGAATTTATTACATTACTAATAGAGCATTGTGCGATAAATTAACTATATTACCATTAAAGGATTATTTGATAAATTAATTCTATTACCATAAAGGCATTGAGTACTGAATTAATTTTATTAACACAAAAGCATTGTGTTATGAATTAATTTTATTACCATAAAAGAATTGTTATGAATTAATTCTATTACCATAAAAGCATTGTGTTATGAATTAATTTTATTAACATAAGAGCATTGTGTAATGAAATAATTCTAATACCATTAATACTTTGTGAGATTAATCGAATATAAAAACATTAACTATAAACTAATAAAGTAGATACATAACGTTGAAATCGGATAAAAACTTTTTCTTCATGTGTTATTAAAGTTCTTTTTCATCTAAAAAATAAAAAAAAATAAACTTAAAAGAATTGTAAACATCTATCATTAAAGATGTATCTATATACCAATGACTTTGTTTTAAAGATAAAATTATTCACTTATACGCTACAATAAAGAAATCAAAAGGTAGGGTAAGGGAAAGTAATAATAATAATAATAATAATAATAATAATATAATAATAATAATAATAATATCTAATGACATATATACCATATATCAATATTCAATACAAATTGGTTTATTCCTCAAATAAAGAGGAACTATTCTTCTAGAGAGAGGAGAGAGAGGAGAGAGAGAGAGAGAGAGAGAGAGGAGAGAGAGAGAGAGAGAGAGAGAGAGCAATAAGATAAACAATACACAAAAGGAAATGTAGAGAGAGAGAGAGAGAGGAGGAGAGAGAGAGAGAGAGAGGAGAGAGAGAGAGAGAGAGAGAGAGAGAGAGAGAGAGAGAGAGAGAGAAAATGTTGCTCTTCTTAAAAATATAATTTTTTCCTTGCTTCCTTTCCTCACTGGACTATTTTCCCTGTTGGAGCCCATGGGCTTATTGCATCGGCTTATCCAACTAGTGTTGTAGCTTAGCTATTACTACTACTACTAGTACTACTACTACTACTACTAATAATAATAATAATAATAAAGAGAATGCAAGAGATACAAAGAGATCTGAGAAACAGCCACTTTACTACACCCCATGTGTTCAAATACAGCAAGATGTATACAAATACACCATAATACAGTTCTATACAAATACACCATATTACAGTTCCTCCCATACAGTTACAAAGCTAATGCCTTTGAATTCTGAAAGGACAATAGACTAAGAAGTTTTTAGAGATCCCATTTTCTCTAGTTGGAGTTATAATTAAACTTAAAAATTCATCTTGTCTTTGTTCTCAGCATCTTTTGCAAAGATGAAAAGGTTATGCATCGCTACCTTTCACTGCCCGCCTTCCTCTCTCTCTCTCTCTCTCTCTCTCTCTCTCTCTCTCTCTCTCTCTCTCTCTCTCTCTCTCTAGTAATTAATAATAATATTAATAATAATGATAACAATTAATTATAGTATTAATAATAATAATAACAATTATAATAATAATATATATGTACATATATAGGTTATATATATATAAATAAATATAATACATATACACATACATATACTTATATATATATATATAATATATATATATATATATATATATATATATATATATTATATATATATATATATATATATATATATATATATATACATATATACATATCATGACACCGCAAATATTAAAACTTAGATACTAGTATAGATGGCTTTATATACCAAAAATACGGTTAGTTTTATTATTATTATCATTATTATTATTATTATTATTATTATTACTTGCTAAGCTACAACCCTAGCTGGATAAGAAGGAAGCTATAAGCGAAGGGGCTCCAAAAGGGAAAATAGCCCAGTGAGGAAAGTAAACAAGGAGGAAAATATAATATTCAGGGAATAGTAACTACATTAAAATAAATATTTCCTACATAAACTATAAAAACCTTAAACAAAACAAGAGAAAGAGAAATAAGATAGAATAGTGTGTCCGAGTGTACCCTCAAACAAGAGAACTCTACCCCAAGAAGAAGTAGTAAAACCTCTAAAAATAATAGCACAAGCGAAAGAAGAAAAGAATAATTGAATTATTAGCAAGATATCCAATAGTACCCCCCAGATTCATCACCCGCCAATTACACCCCCCCCCCCAATTCATTCACCACCAATCGCCCCCCCCCCAGGGGATCCATCCCCGCCAATCCCCACCCGGATTCATCCCCCGCCAATTCACCCCCCCCCCTGGATTCATCTCTCCCCACCAATCTCCCCACCCCCCCAAATTCATCCCCCGCAAATTTTCCCCCCCCCTCCCCCGGATTCATCCCCCGCCAATTCGCAACCCCCCCCCATTGAATTCATTCCCCGCCAATTCGCCCCCCTGGATTCATCTCCCACCAATTCCCCCCCCCCCCCCTTGAATTTATCCCCCACCAATTTCCCCCCCATTCCCAGGATACATCCCCCACCAATTAACCCCCATCCCCGGATTCATTCCCCGCCAATTCAACCCCCCCCACGGATTCATCCCCCGCCAATTTGTAACCCACCCCCGATACATCCCCCTTGAATAACCCCCCATCCCTGGATTCGTCTCCCACCAATTCCTCCCCCCCCCTTGAATTCCTCCCCAGCCTATTTCCCCCCCCGGATGTATCCCCCGCCAATTCACCCCCCCCCCGGGATTCATCCCCCGCCAATCACCCACCCCGGATCCATCCGCCACCAATCCCCCCCCCCCCCCCCCCCCCCTTTCCATACAACGCCAATTTCCCCCATCCCCGGATTCATCCCCAACCAATTCCCCCCCCCCGGAATCATCCCCCACTAAATCACCCCCCCCCCCCTTTCCGATTCATCCCCGCCAAGTGCCCCCCCCCCCCTCCCCGACCCTTAAATGATGCTACCTTTAAACCCCCAACTTTCCCTTGCTGATAATTTCCGTCGACTCAGCGGCAACTTCCGTGATGCCGGTGGAATTGGGGGACCTGAGGAAGGGGGGGGGGGGAGTGGGGGAGGAGGTAGGAAAATGGGGAGAGGGGAGGGATAAAGTGGGAAGGGGATATAAGGAAAGAAGAGTGAAAGAAGATAAGGAAAGGTGGAAGAGAATGTCGCGAAAGGATAAAAATGTACGGATTTGAGATTAGATTTCGCAATGTTCGTAAAATTGTTATTTTCCTTCGTTTTTTTTTTAAGTTTAATTATTATATAATAACAACCATTAACAACTATTACAATCTGAAGAGTTTATATTACGTGCTTTCATCTTTAAAATTTGGCAGTAATGAATTAAACGTGGAAGTAATACATTTTTTACTATTCAATTTCACTGCAAAATTGAATATACATTTCAGTTACAGCTCTCTCTCTCTCTCTCTCTCTCTCTCTCTCTCTCTCTCTCTCTCTCTCTCTCTCTCTCTCTCTCTCTCTCTCTCTCTCTCATTATTGTGATGAATTTTCTAATATACTCAGTACAAAAAAATTCTCTCACTCTCGACCATTATTATTATGAAGGATTTTTCAATATACTAAATAATTCTCTCTCTCTCTCTCTCTCTCTCTCTCTCTCTCTCTCTCTCTCTCTCTCTCCTCTCTCTCTCTTCTCTCTCTCTCTCTCTCCTCTCTCTACCATTATTGTGATGAATTTTCAATATACTAAGTAAAAAAAACTTCTCTCACTCTCGATCATTTATATTAAGTTGGATTTTCCAATATACTAAATAATTCTCTCTCTCTCTCTCTCTCTCTCTCTCTCTCTCTCTCCTCTCTCTCTCCTCTCTCTCTCTCTCCTCTCTCTCTCTCTCTCTCTCTCATTTAATAACCCTCAATTAAGTCCTCATATGTATTCACCAAAAAAACTAACAATATGCAAATTTAAAATTCCACAGCTAACACATTCATCACCTATGCAAGTCAAAGCAAAAATGACAATGAAACATATTTCAAACATTCATTACATTTACGCGACACTTTGCACATTCGAAATAATCTGTTTTACGGTCAATCTATAGTCGATTCTTTTTATAGAGGCAGATTTGCACCGACTCCCAAGGGTGCCCTTTTAGCTCGGAAAAGTTTCCTCATCGCTGATTGGTTGGACAACATCGTTCTAACCAATCAGAGAACAGGAAACTTTTCAGAGCTAAAATGGCACCGCTGCGAGTCGGTGCAAATGCGCCTCATTAAAAAAATTAGTATAGTTATCAATTTCTTTTATGAATGATCTGATGTTTCATTGATAAAATTTTATTACTAAAAATTTATCAAAATTCCGTGACACTCAAATTAAAAAAGATGTTTCCTAAATGATAATGGACTAATTTAAATACACGAAGAAAAAATATATGTACAGTAGGCATTAATAGATATAAATAAATAAAAAAAAAATACAGAAAACTCCTATACATGAAATGTACACTTTCACTCATACATACAAATACCGGTTTACTGCACTTTAGAAAGAGGGGATTATTATTATTATTATTAGTAGTAGTAGTAGTAGTAGTAGTAGTAGTATTTTCGTTGTTGTTGTTTTGGTTTTGTTGTTCTTATTGCTGTTTTATCATTATTATCATTATTATTATTATTATTATTATTATTATTATTATCATAGTTACTTGCCAAGAAACAACACTAGTCCACAAAACAAGATGCTATATTCCTAAGGTATCCAAAAATATCTAACATGGAAAACAGCCCATTGAGAAAAAGGAAAAAGGAAACAGACACATGTACACAGACGATCCCACATGGAAACAGAAATGGCACACACACACCTAGCGAGATGGCACCGGAGTGCCAATGCCCTTGAACTACGACCTCGCCACACGAGAGAGAGAGAGAGAGAGAGAGAGAGAGAGAGAGAGAGAGAGAGAGAGAGAGAGAGAGAGAGAGAGAGGTCGATGTTTAAAGCTGTACCAAGAGTATCGTCTTGTCGGGCCTCTGCATACCATAATGAGGTCGTATCTCTGATACGATGGGTTTTTTTTGTTGTGGCCTGATTAGTAACGTCTGTGCTTAGTGTTCGCCGGTCGGGGGTTCGAGTCCCGTTTAGTCTCGTTAGTGCCATTAGTGTTTGCAACCTTAATGAGGTCGTATCTCTGATACGATGCGTTTTTTTTTTTTTTTTTTTTGTGGCCTGATTGGTAACGTCTGTGCCTGGTGTTTGCCGGTCGGGGGTTCGAGTCCCGCTCAGTCTTGTTAGTGCCATTAGTGTCTGCAACCTTAATGAGGTCGTATCTCTTACACGATGGGTTTTTTGGTTGTGGCCTGATTGGTAACGTCTCTGCCTGGTGTTCGCCGGTCGGGGGTTCGAGTCCCGCTCAGTCTCGTTAGTGCCATTAGTGTCTGCAACCTTAATGAGGTCGTATCTCTTACACGATGGGTTTTTTGGTTGTGGCCTGATTGGTAACGTCTCTGCCTGGTGTTCGGCCGGTCGGGGGTTCGAGTCCCGCTCAGTCTCGTTAGTGCCATTAGTGTCTGCAACCTTAATGAGGTCGTATCTCTTACACGATGGGTTTTTTTGGTTGTGGCCTGATTGGTAACGTCTCTGCCTGGTGTTCGCCGGTCGGGGGTTCGAGTCCCGCTCAGTCTCGTTAGTGCCATTAGTGTGTGCAACCTTAATTAGGTCGTATCTCTGATTACGATGGGTTTTTTTTGTTGTGGCCTGATTGGTAACGTCTCTGCCTGGTGTTCGCCGGTCGGGGGTTCGAGTCCCGCTCAGTCTCGATAGTGCCACTAGTGTTTGCAACCTTAATGAGGTCGTATCTCTGATGCGATGCGTTTTTTTTTTTTTTTTTTTTGTGGCCTGATTGGTAACGTCTCTGACTGGTGTTTGCCGGTCGGGGGTTCGAGTCCCGCTCAGTCTCGTTAGTGCCATTAGTGTTTGCAACCTTAATGAGGTCATATCTCTTATACGATGTGTTTTTGTTGTGGCCTGATTGGTACCGTCTCTGCCTGGTGTTCGCCGGTCGGGGGTTCGAGTCCCGCTCAGTCTCGTTAGTGCCGTTAGTGTCTGCAACCTTACCATCCTTGTGAGCTGAGGATGAGGGGTTTGGGGGGAGCCTATAGGTCTAGCTTGAGTCCAGCAGCCATTGCCTGACCCTCCCTGGTCCTAGCTTGTGTGGAAAG
>NC_090732.1:170432995-170435495 GCF_036898095.1 Palaemon carinicauda | reverse complement strand
CATTTAGGGGTCAGCTACCTGATGCACTCTCTCCAATGGCCCCCTCTTCCACCAAACCTCTTCTCTCCATATCATCCTTCACCTTATCAGTATCAAAGTCTCTCTTTCTCACTGCCAATCTTACATTAAGGGGGTCGGTTGCCTGATTCGCCCTCCCCAATGCCTTCTATAAAAGGCATACTCTTCCACCAAACCTCTTTTCTCTATATCATCCTTCACTTTATCAATATCTGGCTAGCTTCTTCCCCACTGTTGTCCTTACATTAAAGGGTCGGGCTGCCTGATGCACTCTCTCCAATGGCCCCCTCTTCCATCAAACCTCTTCTCTCTCCATATCATCCTTCACCTTATCAATATCTGGCTAACTTCTTCCCCACTGTTGTCCTTACACTAAGGGGTCGGTTGCCTGATGTACTCTCTCTAATGCCTCCTATAAAAGGGATCCTCTTCCACCAAACCTCTTCTCTCCATATCATCCTTCACCTTAACAGTATCAAAGTCTTCTTTCTCACTGTCAATCTTACATTAAGGGGTTGGTTGCCTGATGCGACCTCTCTAATGCCTTCTATAAAAGGGATCCTCTTCCATCAAACCTCTTCTCTCCATATCATCCTTCACCTTATCAATATCTGGCTAACTTCTTCCCCACTGTTGTCCTTACATTTAGGGGTCAGCTCCCTGATGTGACCTCTCCAATGCCTTATATAAAAGGGATCCTCGTCCACCAAATATCTTCACTCCATATCATCCTTCACCTTATTAATATCAAAGTCTTCTTTCCAACTGTTATCCCTACATTAATGGGTCGGTTGCCTGAGGCACCCTCTCCAATGTCATCTATCAAAGGCATCCTCTTCCACCAAATCTCTTTTCTCCATATCATCCTTCACCTTTTCAATATCAAAGTCTTCTTTCCAACTGTTATCCCTACATTAATGGGTGGGTTGCCTGATGCACTCTCTCCAATGCCTTTTATAAAAGGGAACCTCCTCTCTCTCCATATCATCCTTCATCTTATCAATACCAAAGTCTTCTTTCCAACTGTTACCCCTACATTAAGGGGTCGGTTGCCCTGATGCGACCTCTCCAATGCCTCCTATCAAAAGCATCCCTCTTCCACCGAACCTCTTCTCTCCCCATCATCCTTCTCCTTATCTCTCCAGCTACTTCGCTGTTTCCCTCTCGATCTGTTCCCTTAACAGGTTCCTCCCAACCCCTCCTCATTCCCTCCATAACAGGTCCTCCAAGCCCTTCTCACTCCCTCCCCACCATCCATTCCCAACACATGTCCACACCATCTCAGTCATGACACTCTTACAACCTATTTAATCTTTACTAACTGTCAGGTATCTACTTGACCGATTAGGTCAACGGGAGAACTATAGGCTTCTTAAGATGCAATCTCTTTTTGTTGAACCCCACCAAGGATTCGAACCTGGGACTCCTGGTTACTGAGGGGAGGAGGATTCCATACAAACCTAAGGCTCCCAATAAGGGAAAACCTCCTTATACGGAAAAAGAAACATAGAAGTAAAGAATAGAATCTAAATAAACGAAAAGATACAAGTTAATAGCAAGGTAAAAAAGGGCAATATAAATGATAGAGTGTAAAAACTTAATAATTAACAGCATCTTAGTTAAAAGGAGAGAGTAATAAACATAAAGATGATTAAATGCAGAAATCCAAAAATTTAGTAGTAGTAGTAGTAGTAGTAATAGAAGTATATACAGTATATATTATATATAGAATACATAGTAGTAGCAGTAGCAGTAGTAGTAGTAGTAGTAGTAGTAGTAGTAGTAGTATATACAGTATATATTATATATAGAATACATAGTAATAGTAGTAGTAGTAGTAGTAGTATATACAGTATATATCATATATAGAATACATAGTAGTAGTAGTATATACAGTATGTATTATATACAAAATATATAATGGTAGCAGTAGTAATAGTATATAGAGGACCCAATAGGATATATATAAAAAAGCCTACGCAACATATGTAAAATAAATACAAACACCGGAAATTCTATTGTCCCGGCAATGAATGCACACAGATAGCTGCCTATCAGGTCAATTGCCCCAAGGCAGGTTGAATAATCGAAGCAACGACCGGGCAATTGCAAGACACAATCCAACAACACTGCTGACGTAAGCGGAGTTGGTCTAAATGGAAAAACGTGTTCGAGTTAAACCGTGTGCTTACGATACATTGCAATGCAGGCAGGTACACACCTCTTCTCTCTCTCTCTCTCTCTCTCTCTCTCTATGTCATGCCAGGGACTGATTTTTTTTTTCTCTCTCTCTCTCTCTCCATGCTAGGGTACTGATTCTCTCTCTCTCTCTCTCTCTCTCTCTCTCTCTCTCTATGTCATGCCAGGAACTGATTTTTTTTTCTCTCTCTCTCTCTCTCATGCTAGGTACTGATTCTCTCTCTCTCTCTCTCTCTCTCTCTCTCTCTCTCTCTCTCTCTGTTATGCTATGTCAGGAACTGAT
>NC_090732.1:170407581-170432495 GCF_036898095.1 Palaemon carinicauda | reverse complement strand
TGGGATAAAATATATACATCTTGGTTGGGATCAAAGTATACAGATCTTGGTTGGTATCAAAGTATATGGATCTAGGCTGGGATCAACGCATATATATCTTGGTTGGGATAAAAGTATACATATCTTGGTTGGAATAAAAATATATAGATTTTGGCTGGGATCAAAGTATATAGGTTATAGATCTTGGTTGGGCTCAAAATATATAAATATTGGTTGCGATCAAAGTTCGTATCAAAGTTATTTCTCTTGAGATAGGAAAGCTTTTAGCAGAATACATCAGTGAAAAATAAAAACATTACAAAAGAATAAATACTGTAGACTAAAATCCCTGCAATACACCACCTCACTCAGAGCGATTTAGAAGAGATTTACTTAATTGGTACACAAAGATAATTTGAATTTACTAATCCCTGCATCTATATACACAAAATGGACACGATTCAAACTCGAAATATTTCCCCATTAAGGAGAAAATAACGAGTCAAAGTCGACTCGTCCAAAGTCGACTCGTCCAAAATCGACTCGTCCAAAGACGATTCGTCCAAAGTCGACTCGTCCAAAGTCGACTCGTCCAAAGTCGATTCGTCCAAAGTCGACTCGTCCAAAGTCGATTCGTCCAAAGTCGATTCGTCCAAAGTCGATTCGTCCAAAGTCGACTCGTCCAAAGTCGACTCGTCCTTCCCTTCGACGATGCAAGCGGTTTTACCACCGGATTTGATCAGTGCGAAAGAAATCCATTTTACTCCACTCGAGTTTGCTTTTAGGACGATTGTAGCCGATGCATTCGAACGAGAGATTCGAACGAGAGATAACCACATTTGCTCTTCCATCGGCGGCACGATTTGCGAAGACACAGGCTATACTGAGTAATTTGGAATGAATGAAGGATTCGATTGGATTTGCGCAGTTCGGGACATGTGGTCCGTTGTTGGGGCTAGGGAGATCATTCAAGATGGAGAAAACCATAATTTTGTTCTGGTGAACCTTCAAAGAGGCTGTGTTTAAAGGTTTAATGGTCACTCGTGAATGACAGAGGCAAGAGACAGTGACAATGCCCTATAGTCCATTTCTTTTATCGAGGCAGATTTGCACCGACTCGCAGGGGTGCCCTTTTAGCTCGGAACATTTTCCTGATCGCTGATTGGTTAGAATTATCTCGTCCAACCAATCAGCGATCAGGAAACTTTTCCAAGCTAAAAGGGCACCGCTGCGAGTCGGTGCAAATCTGCATCGCTAAAAGAAATTGACTATAGTGGCTGACCATATATATGATCAGCGCTCAAGGCCCCTCTCATCATAGGGAGGACCAGGCAATGGCTGCTGATGACTCGGCAGATAGATCTATATGCTCCCCCAAAGACCCTATCCTTAGCTTACACGGATAGTTAGGTTGCAGACGCAAGAAATTATCGAGTTTGAGCGGGACTCGAACCCCAGTCCGGCAATCACAAGGTAGGGGCGGTTTCAATACGGCAAGTGTTTAAAAAAGGGTCGCAATAAGGGTTAAAGGGCCCTTAGAAGCCTTTTAATAATGCTTACAGTACCTCAAGTGGTCGCACTAAGGGATGAAGAGCCCTTGGATGCCTTTTAATAATGCTTAAAGTACCCCGCGTGAGGATTAACGTCAAGAATGCTTATAACAAATTATCACTTATGAAGTCAATATAAATTAAATGAACGAAATAGGTAATCCAAAATTATCTAAAGAAAAAAAACAAGATAAACTAAATACAAGAAATTGAAACGAGCCAAGAAAGACCATCAGAGGAAAAAATAAAAAGAGAAGAATAATTGAACAATGATTATCGATTCCAGCCAGGAAATCTACTGAGACATCAGCAGCCAATGACTGGCCCTCCTTGGTCCTACCCTAGGTGGAGAGGGGGCTTGGGCGCTGATCATATGTATATATGGTGAGTCTCTAGGGCATTGTCCTGCTCGATAGGGCAATGTTCCTGTTCCTTTCCTCTGCCATTCATGAGTGGCCTTTAAACCTTTAAATGAATGGAATAGATTATTCGAAAATTATCTACAAAAAAAAAAAAAAAAAAAAAAAAAACATGACAAACTAAATACAAAAAATTGAAACGAGCCAAGAAAGACAAAAAGAAGACAAAATAGAGAGAGAAGAAAAAATAGGAAAAGAGGAATAATTGAACAATGATTATCGATTCCAGCCAGGAAATCTTGAGACTTCCGTCGAGAAGTGTTTGGCGATTTTTATGAGGAAGGGAAATTGGGCGAAAGTTGTGGGTGGTCCTTCAATTCCCACAGGAGTGGGGCACGTGTGGGCGTCGGAATAAACCTGATTCCATTCTAGAATTTCACCTGAACTGCCCCCCCACGCCCACCTACCCACCCAAATTCTTTGAAAATTAAGATTCATTATTTTAAATTAAGGTTCAAATTATTCTTTGACAACTAAGATACAAATTATTCTTTGAAAACTAATTGTTAGAATTATTCCTTGAAAACTAAAGTTAAAATTCTTCGTTGAAAATTCAGGTTCAAATTATTCGTTGAAAATTCAGGTTCAAATTATTCTTTGACAACTAAGGTTCAAATTATTCTTTGAAAACTAAGGTTCAAATTATTCTTTGACAAATAAGATACAAATTATTCTTTGAAAACTAAGGTTCAAATTATTCTTTGAAAACTAAGGTTAAAATTATTCTTTGAAAACTAAGGTTCAAATTATTCTTTGAAAACTAAGGTTCAAATTATTCTTTGAAAACTAAGGTTCAAATTATTCTTTGAAAACTAAGATACAAATTATTCTTTGAAAACTAAGGTTCAAATTATTCTTTGAAAACTAAGGTTCAAATTATTCTTTGAAAACTAAGGTTCAAATTATTCTTTGAAAACTAAGGTTCAAATTATTCTTTGAAAACTAAGGTTCAAATTATTCTTTGACAAATAAGATACAAATTATTCTTTGAAAACTAAGGTTCAAATTATTCTTTGACAACTAAGGTTCAAATTATTCTTTGAAAACTAAGGTTCAAATTATTCTTTGAAAACTAAGGTTCAAATTATTCTTTGAAAAATAAGATACAAATTATTCTTTGAAAACTAAGGTTCAAATTATTCTTTGACAACTAAGGTTCAAATTATTCTTTGACAACTAAGGTTCAAATTATTCTTTGACAACTAAGGCTTACATTATTCTTGAAAACTAAGGTCCAAATTATTCTTTGAAAACTAAGGTTCAAATCATTCTTTGAAAACCAAGGATAAAATTACTCTTTGAAAACTAAAGTTAAAATTCTTCTTTGAAATTTTAGGTTCAAATTATTCTTTGAAAACCAACGTTAAAATTATTCTTTGAAAACTAAAGTTGAAATTATTCTTTGAAATTTCAGGAGCAAATTATTCTTTGAAAATTAAGGTTCAAATCATTCTTTGAAAACCAAGGTTAAAATTACTCTTTGAAAACTAAAGTTAAAATTCTTCTTTGAAAATTCGAGTTCAAATTATTCTTTGAAAACTAAGGTTTACATTATTCCTTGAAAACTAAGGTCCAAATTATTCTTTGAAAATTAAGGTTCAAATTATTCTTTGAAAACCAAGGTTAAAATTACTCTTTGAAAACTAAAGTTAAAATTCTTCTTTAAAAATTCAGGTTCAAATTACTCTTTGAAAACTAATGTTAAAATTATTCTTTGAAAACTAAGGCTTACATTATTCCTTGAAAACTAAGGTCCAAATTATTCAATGAAAACTAAGGTTCAAATTATTAATTGAAAACTAAGGTTCATATTATTCTTTTAAAACCCAAGGTTAAAATTACTCTTTGAAAACTAAAGATAAAATTCTTCTTTGAAAATTCAGGTTCAAATTATTCTTTGAAAACAAAGGCTTACATTAATCCTTGAAAACTAAGGTCCACATTATTCAATGAAAACTAAGGTTCAAATTATTAATTGAAAACTAAGGTTCATATTATTCTTTTAAAACCCAAGGTTAAAATTACTCTTTGAAAACTAAAGATAAAATTCTTCTTTGAAAATTCAGGTTCAAATTATTCTTTGAAAACAAAGGCTTACATTAATCCTTGAAAACTAAGGTCCAAATTATTCAATGAAAACTAAGGATCAAATTATTAATTGAAAACTAAGGTTCATATCATTCTTTTAAAACCCAAGGTTAAAATTACTCTTTGAAAACTAAAGATAAAATTCTTCTTTGAAAATTCAGGTTCAAATTATTCTTTGAAAACAAAGGCTTACATTAATCCTTGAAAACTAAGGTCCAAATTATTCAATGAAAACTAAGGTTCAAATTATTGATTGAAAACTAAGGTTCATATTATTCTTTGAAAACCCAAGGTTAAAATTACTCTTTGAAAACTAAAGTTAAAATTCTTCTTTGAAAATTCAAGTTCAAATTATTCTTTGAAAACTAAGGTTAAAAATATTCTTTACAAATCAAGGTTCAAATTATTCTTTGAAAATCAAGGTTCAAATTATTCTTTGAAAATTAAAGTCCATATCAGACTTTATAAACTAAGGTCCAAATTTGTCTTTGAAAACCAAGGTTCAAATTATTATTTGAAAACTAAAGTTATACCAATGATTAATTTCATACTACACGCTGACGTCACAGAATTACTATGACTGATACCATAAATAAACTATCAGCTGACGATATCATCAGCGTAAGACCTTAGACTTTTCAATCAGCATTGGCAAGGGTGTCTTTAATTAAGTTTATACTCAATTTAAATATTAATTATTGCTATTATCAAGACAAATGAGAAGTCCAAGTGAATGTTCTAAATTCTTGTCTGGCTGGGAAGTACAAAAATGACGTCATTATAGTGTTGGAAATAATGAAAATTTAGCAAAAGTAAAATGATTTGTATACATTAATGTAAGCGAGTGTTTCGTATGCCTGATGATTGCTCAACGTAAGAACGAGAGAGAGAGAGAGAGAGAGAGAGAGAGAGAGAGAGAGAGAGAGAACAATGTTGCAAGATATGGCATACAACAATCAAAAGCACTTACCACATTATTTTCCTCTTCCTTACAATAAGTAATCCGCTTCTCTCTCTCTCTCTCTCTCTCTCTCTCTCTCTCTCTCTCTCTCTCTCTCTCAAGAGCCACACAATGGTTAGTATTTAATAACAAGAGGCAACCCCCCTAATAACATATATAATATATATATATATATATATATATATATATAATATATATATATATATATATATATATTACCGGTCACGCTCAACTCTCCCCATCCCTCTGGTAGGGGGGAGAGGGAGTAGCCATAACCTGATAAGAAGAGGATGCGTATGCATGCGTATATATCTGTTTAGCCGTCATTTTTGACGGGTCGCATACACTAATATAATAACAATTGATGTTTTGTGGATATCCCTTCATCTCCATCGTCTGTGATGATATAGGGAATGCAAGGGATTAAATACTAAATGAAGAGAGAGAGAGAGAGAGAGAGAGAGAGAGGGAGGAGAGAGAGAGAGAGAGAGAGAGAGAGAGAGAGAGAGAGAGAGAGGGGTGTCCTGCCTCCAGCATCTTAATCAATACGTCCAGATGATCCAACAAAACTCCCACCCAGGAAAAACATTGACCTCAAAAATAAACATTTTTTTTTTTTTAAATACACATATATTGTATATTACATTACTTTCAGTACTGAGAGAGAGAGAGAGAGAGAGAGAGAGAGAGAGAGAGAGAGAGAGAGAGAGAGAGAGAGAGAGATTTTCTTTCCCTCAACATAAAAGAGAATGTTGGGCATTGAAACGGTTTTAAAAACTCTTTCGCATTTAAGACATGATAATAAACAATAAAATTAAGTAGAGATAAACCACCTTGTAAAAACTAAAACTGCGAAATGAAGATTACATCCATTTTTATTTATAAAACAGTTAATTAAAATTAAAATAAACGTAGTGGAATTAGAGGGGCACTCAGTAGAGCGCAGACCTCCGCCGCAGCAGCTTCTTTCTTGACCTTTTCCTCAACCTTGACCTTTGACCTTACCATGTATTAATTGGCGTTGATTTTCATAAACTCAAATATGAACCAAGTTTGAAGTCTCTGTGACAACGATGTCCAAACCTATGTCTAATTACATGAATTGGAAATTTTGCTTGACCGTGACCTTGACCATTGACCATGACTTAACAAAATTTAATAATTTCCAGATTTTTACATAACAGTTAATACCAGCAAGTGGCATTACTCTACGATTAAAATTGTGGTCAGGAAATTGTTCACAAACAAACCCACACACACAAACAAACATACAAACAAGGGGTATAACATAACCTCCACCTAACTTCGTTGGCGGAGGTAATAAACCTTTCCAATAACAACCACACATATATAAACACAAACAAACACATAAATAGGGGGTAAAACATAACCTCCATCCAATTTCGTTGGCGGAGGTAATAAACCTTTGCAATAACAAGCACACATATATAAACACACACACACACAAATAGCAGGATGCAATCAATCATACGAGGAGCATCATATTTCAAAATGTTTAATTGCAAAATAAAAACATATTTACAGCTTGGTTAAGTCTATTTTCGCCTCTTTCCAGACCAACAACTGCACTCTCAAATAAACATTAAAAAAAAAAACTCGTAAAAATAGAAATATAAACAACGTAAATAAAATAGCAATAGCTGAAAAAGGAAAACTATTTCCTAAAGTCAGGACGCAGGTAAATAAACTCCTTTCGCAAAAACGTTTAAAAATGTTCTGTCTTTCAACAAACTTTAAACAAACATAACTCGTGTATTGTTGGCTTTGGGATTTTTTTTTTTTAACTAAAAATATTAAGGCAACCTCTAATGAACAGCTTTTTTAAAACGCATGTTTCCCTCTTTTTTTTTTTTTTTTTACTAAAAATATTAAGGCAATCTCTAATGAACAGCTTTTTAAACGCATGCTTTCCTCATCTTTTTTTTTCTTTTTAACTAAAATTATTAAGGCAATCTCTAATGAACAGCTTTTTAAACGCATTTTTCCTCATCTTTTTTTCTTTATTTCCTACCAAAAAATACTAAGCAATCTCTAATTACAAACTTTTTAAGCGCATGTTTTCCTTTTTTTTTTTCTACTAAAATATTAAGGCAATCTCTAATGAACAGCTTTTTAAACACATGTTTTCCTCATCTTTTTTTTTTCTAAAAATATTAAGGCAATCTCTAATGAACAGCTTTTTAAACACATGTTTTTCCTCATCTTTTTTTTTTTTTCTAAAAATATTAAGGCAATCTCTTATGAACAGCTCTTTAAACGCATGTTTTCCTCATCTTTTTTTCTGAGTTCTGTTACGGAAGCAGTGATGCCCAGGCAAAAATTATACCTTCGCTCTCACTCGGCCAACTATTGCTTTCATCTAATGACATTTATTCCTGACTTTTGCCTAAAATTAAGCATAATATATCTGTCAAATACAGAGAAGTGAGTGTAATCGGTTGTAGGCTGGCCAGGGCACCAGCCTCCCGTTCAGATACTGCCGCTAGAGTGTTATTGGGTCCTTTGACTGGCCAGACGGTAGTATATTGGATCCTTCTCACTGGTTACGGCTCATTTTCCCTTTGCCTGCACATGGATTGAATAATACTGCCTATTCTTTCCACATTCTCCTCTGTCCTCATACACCTGACAACAATGAGATTACCAAACAATTCTTCTTCGCTCAAGGGGTTAATTACTGCATTAATTGTTCAGTGGCTACTTTCCTCTTGATAAGGGTAGAAGATACTCTTTAGCTATGATTCGCAGCTCTTCTAGGACACTTAAATATCAAACCATTGTTCTCTTGTCTTGAGAAGTGCCATAGCCTCTGTGTCATGGTCTTCCACTGTTTTGGGATAGAGTTCTCTTGCTTGGGGGTACACTTGGGAACACTATTCTTTCTTATTACTCTCCTCTCGTTTAGTTTTAAGTTTTTATAGTTTTTGTATGAAAGATCTATTTTAATGTTTTTACTGTTTCTAAAATGTTATATCAATCGTTCATTACTACTCCAGCGGTTTATTTATTTTCCTTATTTTATTTCTTTACTGAGCTATTTTTCGCTGTGGAAGCCCTTAGGCTTATAGCATCCTGCTTTTCCCAGCTAGGGTTATAATGATAATGATAATGATAATAATAATAATAATAATAATAATAATAATAATATTATAAAGATAATGATCACGAATATGAAAAAGGGAATTTTATAATATAATAAAAATAATAATAATAATAATAATAATAATAATAATAATAACAATAATAACAACAACAATAATAATAATAATAATAATATAAAGACAATGGTCACGCATATGAAAAAAGGAATTTTATAATAATAATAATAATAATAATAATTAATAATAATAATAATAATAATAATAATAATAATAATAATAATAATAATAATATAAAGACGATGATCACGCATATGAAAAAAAGGAAATATAACACCAAGATCAAGTTATTACTAACAACAGGAGTCGCAACAAACTTACTACCCAGATCGTCGACCTAAAATTGTATAATTTCATGAATAATATTCTAATCAATAGAAGTTGACTAGAATGAATAACCCTCGTGAAAAACGAATGAATGATTGGATGCAGCTCCGAAGAAGATGTCTGCTCCTAGATTGGAGGAGGTAACTTATGAAGTTGAGGAAAAATTGCTGAGAAGATTTTTTCCTCTATATGAGGAAAATTGCTAAGAGATTTTTTCCTCTATGAGGAAAATTGCTGAGAAGATTTTTTCCTCTATGTGAGGAAAATTGCTGAGAAGATTTTTTCCTCTATGTGAGGAAAATTGCTGAGAAGATTTTTTCCTCCATGCAAGGAAAAATGAAGTTGCTGATGCAAGTAAAGATTCTAAATTGTTAATAAGAAGCCCACCTATAATGGTAAATTTTTTATTATTGGTTTTCTGATGGACACAGTAAATGACGTACACTTATAAAATTCTCCCTAAAATATACTCTTCTCAGCCGTATTTCAGTAAAATAAAGGCGCCCGTTATTTTTACCTTATTTTGCTAATATTTGATATATAATGCTTAAAAAAAAAAAACATTTAAATGAGAAATTCTCCCTAAAATATACTATTCGCAGCCCGTATTTCAGTAAACTAAAGGCGAACCGTAATTTTCACTTACTTTCTTATTATTTGATATATAATGCTAAAAATAAAACACAATTTCAATGGGAAATTCCTCCGTAAAAATGTAGTTCTCAGCCGTATTTTCAGTAAACTAAAGGCGACCGTAATTTTTTCCCCTTATTTGTTATTATTTGACCTATAATGATAAAAAAAAAAAAAAAAAAAAAAAAAAAAAAACAGTTTCATTGGTATATTCTCCGTAAAAATATAGTTCTCAGCCGTATTTCAGTAAAATAAAAGGCGACCGTAATTTTTCCCCTTATTTGTTATTATTTGATGTATAATGCTAAAATAAAAACAACTTCACTGGGAAATTCTTCCTAAAAATATACCGTTCTCAGTCGTATTTCAGTAAAATAAAAGGCGACCGTAATTTTTCCCCTTATTTGTTATTATTTGATATATAATGCTAAAAATAACATAATTTCATTGGTAAATTCTCCGTGAAAATATAGTTTCTCATCCGTATTTCAGTAAAATACATGCGACCGTAATTTTTTGCCCTACTTTGATATTATTTGACTTATAATGCTAAAATAAAAACATAATTTCAATGGGATATTCTCCGTAAAAATAGAGTTCTCAGCTGTATTTCAGTAAAATAAAGACGACCGTAATTTTTCACTTACTTTGTTATTACTTGACGTATGATGCTAAAAAAAAACACAAATTTCAATGGGAGATTCTCCGTAAAAATATACATTCTCAGCCGTATTTCGGTAAAATACAGGCGACCGTAATTTTTTACTTTGTTATTATTTGATGTATAATGCTTAAAAAAAATTCAATGGGAAATTCTCCGTTAAAATATAGTTCTAAGCTGTATTTTGTAAAATAAAGGCGACCGTAAGTTTTATCATACTTTGTTATTATTTTTTACGGATTGGTAACTGTAATATCACTCCTTTGACGTCAATATATCCGTTTAAAAGACGGCAAATGCCAGGAAATATTTATTCCAGGATTTTATTACCGTTTTTACGTCAATTTTCTAAAAGTGTAGTGAATGGTACAGTGCATAGTAGGCCTACGTGAAGACACGAAGAATTAAGTGATACTGTGTATGTATGTATGTATGTATATATATATATAATATATATATATATTTATATATATATATATATATATATATATATATATATATATATATATATATATACAATATATATATATATATATAATATATATATATATATATATATATATATATATATATATATATATATATATATATTATATATATATATATATATATATATATAATCAGTTTCCAAGCCCCTCTCCACCCAAGTTACGACCAGGGATGGCCAGGCAATGACCCGCCGATGACACACCAGTTAGATCTATAGGCTCCCCAAAACCAAACCCATTCTTAGCTCACAAGGATGGTGAGATTGCGGACACTATGAGGAACTATCGAGCTTGAGCGGGACTCGAAGCCCAGTCCGGCAGATCATCGCCAGTTGGGATATTCCAGAACATTTTATTTATCATCAATCCCTGATATGAGGGGTAGATGGAGATGGTTTGGGCATGCTCTTCGCACTCCCCAAGAGAGATTAGTTCACCAAACGTTCGGGGCTCCACAAGGCACTAGAAGAGTTGGAAGACCCAGGCCTACATGGCTGAGGACTATGAACTTGAAGTAAGAGATAATGAGTGGAGAAGTATTGATTTAAAAGCTTAAGATAGAGACAACTAGCGAAATCTAACCGAGGCCCTTTGCGTCAATAGGCGTAGGAAGAGATGATGATGACGATGATGATATAAAGGAGAATACAAGTATGTTATGCCAGAAAGCTACAGCTCGTAGGACAACAAATACAGCAAGTATCACTCCAGCATGCGATACTGGAATTTTAAAGGCCTGACATGGGGTTACTGGTAAAGTTACGTGAGGGATACCATGAGCTTTGTTGCTTTTAGTATCCGAACTAGGTTCATATTTAGAGGACAATGTGGAAATTTTGCATGTTGACCGTGAAATGGAGGAATGAACTTTGAATTAAACTGTTTTGAACAGAAAAAATTGAGACTGATCAAAGGACAATTTTTGAGATGTCGCAAATACTGATGATATATATACATGTTGTTTTTTGTTGTGGTTGTTGTTGTTGTTATTACTATTATTATTATTATTACAAGCTAAGCTATAACCCTAGTTGAAAAAAAGCATGATGCTATAAGCCCAAGGGCTGCAACAGGGAAAAATACCCAAGTGAGGAAATGAAAATGGGAAATAAATAAACGATAAGAGAATTAATAAACAATCAAAATAAAATATTCTAGGAACAATAGCAGCATTAAATAAAATCCATCATATATAAACTATAAATGCTTTTAAAAAACAAGAGAAAGAGAAATAATATAGAAATAGCGTGCCCGAATGTACCCTCGAGCAGAAAAACAGTTAATTCATACGAAGGGTTGTGGTGGCCGATGTGGTAACGTCCTTGACTGGTCAATGCTAAACTGGGGTTCGAGTCCCGCTTAAATTTCTAAGTTTCTTTGGTCTCTGCAACCTCACCATCCTTATGAGCTACGTATGGGGTGTTTGGGGGAGCCTGTAGGTCTATCTGCCAAGTCATCAGCAGCCATTGCCTGGCCCTCCCTGGTCCTAGCTTGGGTGGAGAGGGGGCTTGGGCGCTGATCATATGTATATATGGTCAGTCTATAGGGTATTGTTACTGTCCCTTACCTCTGCCATTCATGAGTGACCTTTAATTCTTCATGTATCCTCAACTATGAGACTGTGACAGTGCCGAGAGAAAGGTGAACTCAAAGGCAGTGTGAAAGCAACTGAGTTAATTTATTAGGGAACACTCTCCTTTATATACAAAACCTCAAGGCAACAGGAAATTACATGTTCGAGAAAATGACAATGTTACATAGGCGACACGCAGACATGTTTATTTCTGGTTCTTTTTAGTGCGAGGGAAGAGCGAAGATACAAGCATAATATATACAAAAGGAATTATGTACAATTGTGTGACACACGGTTGGTACAAGACAAAACCCAGAAATACAGCTCTTTTATCTTTACCAGGAAAACAGTTGTTACCAACAAACCAGCGATAATTGACCTGGTGAACTCTGACGAGCAGCATGAACCAGGAGTTTACCAGGAGAAGGATTTCCATCAATATCGAAGGGGAAAGTATCCGATAACTAACAGGAGGAAATATGCTAAGTCAGCTATATGGATTATCAATAATAAGGACGAGTTTCAACTACTTGTAACAACGACGAAGGTCAAATAATTATATCCATACGTGCATATGAAATGCTTCAGTGTTGAAAGAGAGAGAGAGAGAGAGAGAGAGAGAGAGAGAGAGAGAGAGCAGTCTGATCTAACATTAAAGAGAGTGATTTAAACTGGTTGTTTTAACTTTCTTGATAACATTGACATAAAAATGAAAACTCTCTCTCTCTCTCTCTCTCTCTCTCTCTCTCTCTCTCTCTCTCCATCAAATACATGGATTAGACTTCCAGCAGAGTTTGTAAACAATAACACGGTAAACGAGTTCAAGAATAAGTCAAGCAAGACCATAAGAACTCTCTAAATGCTTAAGTAAATCGCTCTACCCAAAGAGCAAGTGGATTCTCCTCGGATGGACTAAAAAGTCTTTGAGACATCCAAAATCCTTGTAACTCTCTCTCTCTCTCTCTCTCTCTCTCTCTCTCTCTCTCTCTCTCTCTCTCTCCATCAAATACATGGATTAGACTTCCAGCAAAGGTTGTAAACAATAACACGGTAAACAAGTTCAAGAATAAGTCAGGCAAGAACATAAGAACTCTCTAAATGCTTTAAGTAAATCGCTCTACCAAAGAGCAAATGGAGTCTCCGCGGATGGACTAATAATTCTTGAGACATCCAAAATCCTTGTAACTCTTTTAACTTAAAATAACATTTTTACAACCGTAAATTTCCAATAAACTCAATCAGATCAATCTACTAAAGTTGACTCCTATTCCATAACAACTCACAACCTAAAAAAAAAAAAAAAAAAAATCCGGAATCAACCTCTATCCCTAAAAAGGAAATACGAACTTTCAATTTAGCTTACCATAGAGTCCTGACACAAAAGCAGTTGTCGTCCAACGATAAAATGCTCGTATCAGAATACAATAAAAGGTCGTATGTGAATATGAAAAATATTTTCGAAATCCTAAAGGAAAATCAAGGTATCTTGAAGGTTCTATTGTCTTAATAAAGAGAATTCGTGTATATATATATATATATATATATATGAGAGAGAGAGAGAGAGAGAGAGAGAGAGAGAGAGAGAGAGAAAACCAAATTTCTCAATTCTAATCAAGTTATCCATGATGTGTCAATAAAGAGAGAATTCATGTATATATATATATATATATATATGTGTGTGTGTGTGTGTGTGTGTGTGTGTAAGGGAGAGAGAGAGAGAGAGAGAGAGAGAGAGAGATTCTCAATTCTAATGAAAGGTATCCACGATGTGTCAATAAGGAGAATTCATGTATATGAGAGAGAGAGAGAGAGAGAGAGAGAGAGAGAGGAAGAGAGAGAGAGAGAGAGAGAGAGAGAGAGAGAGAGAAATTCTCAATTCTAATGAAGGTATCCATGATGTGTCAATAAGGAGAATTCGAGTTTATGAGAGAGAGAGAGAGAGAGAGAGAGAGAGAGAGAGAGAATTCTCAATTCTAATGAAGGTATCCATGATGTGTCAATAAGGAGAATTCGAGTTTATGAGAGAGAGAGAGAGAGAGAGAGAGAGAGAGAGAGAGAGCATGCACGAACGTGATGACTCATAGGCGCCACACAAATCCAAACAAACATTGAATTCGTCTGCAGTTGTCGACGACGATAAAGATAACTATAAAGATAATGGTAATGAATGAGATAATCCATCAAGCTGCCTCATATACTTGTATGCATTGGAACTAGAAATTGGAGAGAGAGAGAGAGAGAGAGAGAGAGAGAGAGAGGGGGGGGGAAATATTGTTATTGGAATATTCAGTACATTCATATCTATAAACCATTTTAGTGACCTATTTGAGAGAGAGAGAGAGAGAGAGAGAGAGAGAGAGAGAGAGATTGGAAAAAATTGTTATTGAAATGTTCAGTACATTCCTATCTATATACCATTTTAGTGACCTATTTAAGAAAGAGAGAGAGAGAGAGAGAGAGAGAGAGAGAGAGATTGGAAAAAATTGTTATTGAAATGTTCAGTACATTCCTATCTATATACCATTTTAGTGACCTATTTAAGAAAGAGAGAGAGAGAGAGAGAGAGAGAGAGAGAGAGAGAGAGAGAGAGAGGAAAATATTGTTATTGGAATGTTCAGTACATTCCTATCTAAACACCATTTTAGTGACCTATTTGAGAGAGAGAGAGAGAGAGGAGAGAGAGAGAGAGAGAGAGAGATTGGAAAAAATTGTTATTGAAATGTTCAGTACATTCCTATCTATATACCATTTTAGTGACCTATTTAAGAAAGAGAGAGAGAGAGAGAGAGAGAGAGAGAGAGAGAGAGAGGAAAATATTGTTATTGGAATGTTCAGTACATTCCTATCTAAACACCATTTTAGTGACCTATTTGAGAGAGAGGAGAGAGAGAGAGAGAGAGAGAGAGAGAGAGAGAAAATATTGTTATTGGAATGTCCAGTACATTCCTTTCTATAAACCATTTTAGTGACCAATTTGAGAGAGAGAGAGAGAGAGAGAGAGAGAGAGAGAGAGAGAGGAAAATATTGTTATTGGAATGTTCAGTACATTCCTATCTAAACACCATTTTAGTGACCTATTAGAGAGAGAGAGAGAGAGAGAGAGAGAGAGAGAGAAATATTGTTAATGAAATGTTCAGTACATTTCTATCTATATACCATTTTAGTGACCTATTTAAGAGAGAGAGAGAGAGAGGAGAGAGAGAGAGAGAGAGAGAGAGGGGGGGGGAAATGTTATTCAAATGTTCAGTGCATTCCTATCTGAACACCATTTTAGTGACCTATTTAAGAGAGAGAGAGAGAGAGAGAGAGAGAGAGAGAGAGAGAACAATTTTCTATTAAAATGTACAATATATTCAATATATTCCTATCTATACACCAATTTAGTGACCTATTTGAGAGAGAGAGAGAGAGAGAGAGAGAGAGAGAGAGGGAGGGAGAGAGAGTTAAATGTTATCAAAAATATACATTGCTATTGATACACCATTTTTAGTGACTTATTTAAAAAAGAAATTCAATGTATTTATTACTGGAATATCAAAATTTAATTATACTTGAAATCAATGAATGACATTCAAACCGACATTGCAAGCTAACCCATAAAAAATATCAATTACGGTAAATTTAATGTGAACTTATACAGGGAATTCATACAGATAATTTACAGAGGGAATTTAAGAAACTTATTTAAATTTAAAGAAGTAATTTATAGTTAATTAAAAGTGAATTAAGTAAATGAATTTAAAGTGGAAAAATGGGGATGGAATAACTATATATATAAATATATATATATATATATATACATATATATATATATATATATATATACAAATACATATATATATACATATATATATACATATATATATATATATATATACATATACATATATATATCTATATATATATATATATATATTATATAAATATTATATAAATAAATATATATATACATATATATATATATATATATATATACACAAATATATATATATATATATATATATACAAATATATATATATATATATATATATACATACATATATATATATATATATATATATTCATATATATATACATACACACACACACACAGAGTACAAGTGTGTGCGTGTGTTTGAACAGTAAGTCAAAAGGAAATCATACCAAATCTATAGTTATAATTATCATGAAATTACCAACAGCAATTTTGAAATCCAAGGAAAACCATCCTCCAAGCACTAGATCAAAGCACAAACACGAACGCAAGCAAGCAGACGGGACAAATAAACAAGCGCCCTGGATCCATAACAATCACGCCTGACGAGGCTTAAATTCAAAGCACATACCGCCATCTATTGAGTGAATATGTAAACACTTCGCCATAATTGATCTCCAGGCGATGTTTCCAAATTAAATTGGTTTCTAGATCATACATAGAGTTTCTGTTAATCTGAAGGTATTAATGAGTTGATTATGACAATGAATGTGTTTATTCCTATTAATCGAGCTTTGGAATTCTTAATTGCTTACGTTTTCCCTGGATTATAATTTGTCGTTGTAAGACTGGAAAAATCTTTGTGATAGAACTATTTTTTCTTTAGGTTAAATCCTATTTTGTATTACTTTTCTTTCCTCCTGTTTATTTGTTTATCTAAATCTATAAATATACAGTAATATATATATATATATATATATACATATATTTATATATATGTATATATATACATACCTATATATATATATATATATATACATATATATATATATATATATATATACATATATACATCTTCAAACCGTGATCTAACAGTTTAACACGTTTCTTCAAATGGCCCAGAAAACAAAAACAAATCAAATTATTCGACATTGGCCGAAATATAGTAAATAACCTATTTCCTTCGTTTCTTTTATTAGTAATTCAACACACACAGTATATATATATATATATATATATACATATATACTGTATATACACATATATATACACACACACACACACACACACACATATATATATATATATATATACACACACTGAGAACTAGTATTGCTACTGCACATTCCGGCAAGTAATTAAATTACATTTCTCTCTCTCTCTCTCTCTCTCTCTCTCTCTCTCTCTCTCTCTCCAGGAGCATCCTTCATCCATTTCCTCCGCTTCCACTCAAATAACCTTTCTTATTCTTGCTCCATTTCACGGAGGCCCGTATCCCCCCTCGTTTCAATCAAGCACAAAGGCAAGAGAGAGAGAGAGAGAGAGAGAGAGAGAGAGAGAGAGAGAGTGGCCTAGTTGTTAGTGTAGGACCAGGGAGCTAACAATATAGGAATTGCAATAGACATTGAGAATCGGATGAGAATTTAGGAACCAGAAGGCTTAGAATCGGATGAGAACTTAGGAATCACAAGGCTGAGAATCGGATGACAGTTTAGGAATCACAATACTTTGAGAATTGGATGAGAATTTAGTAGTCTTAAAGCTGAGAATCAGATGAGAATTTAGAAATCACAAGGCTGAGAATCGGATGAAAATTTAGGAATCATAATACTTTGAGAATTGGATGAGAATTTAGGAGTTTCAAGGCTGAGAATCAGATGAGAATTTAGGAATCACAAGGCTGAGAATCGGATGAGAACTTAGGAATCACAAGGCTGAGAATCGGATGAGAATTTAGGAATCACAAGGCTGAAAATCGGATGAGAATTTAGGAATCACAATACTTAGAGAATTGGATGAGAATTTAGGGGTCTCAAGGCTGAGAATTGGATGAGAACTTAGGAATCACAAGGCTGAGAATTGGATGAAAATTTATGAATCACAAAGCTGAGAATCGGATGAGAATTTAGGAATCACAATACTTTGAGAATTGGATGAGAATTTAGAAGTCTCAAGGCTGAGAATCAGATGAGAATTTAGGAATCAAAAGACTGAGAATTGGATGAGAATGTAGGAATCACAATACTTTGAGAATCGGATGAGAATTCAGGGCTCACAGTACTTTGGGAATTGAATGAGAATTTAGGAATCACAAGACTGAAAATCGGATGAGAATTTAGGAATCACAAGACTTGAAGAATCAGATGAGAATTTAGGAATCACAAGTCTGAGAATCGGATGAGAATTTAGCACTCACAATACTTTGAGAATCGGGTAAGAATTTTGGAATCATAAGGCTGAGAATAGGGTGAGACTTTAGGAATCGAAGAAACTTTGGAAATCGAATGAGAATTTATGAATCACAAGACTTTGAGAATCAGATGAGAATTACATAAAAATCACAAGACTTCGAGAATTGGATGAGATTTTAGGAATCAAAAATACTTTGGGAATCGGATGAGATTTAGGAATCAAAAGACTTTGAGAATTGGATAAACATTTAAGAATCACTAAACGTTGGGAATCAGAGAATTTAGGATCTCAAAACTTTAGGAATCAAATGAGAATTTAGGAATCGCAAAAAGTTGAGAAAAAGGAAAATTTAAGAATCACTAAACGTTGGGAATCAGAGAATTTAGGTATCTCAAAACGTTAGGAATCAAATGAGAATTTAGGAATCGCAAAAGGTTGAGAAAAAGAATTTGAGAATCCTAAGAGAACTTTAAGAATCGGATAAGACTCTAGAAATCAGGCGGAAACTTTGCGACCTTTCACCTCATCAGCAGTCTTCTCGCTTTATCAGACTTCCTTTGGCAAGCCCTTCTTCGGAGGATTTACCAATCCCCTTAGGAACCGGTTGGGGAGTATTTTCTAATCCCCTCCCGATCGCGCCCTTCCGCGGCGGCGCCCCTTCCGCTTAACCCCGTCTAAGGATTCTCCTCTTTTATCCTTCTCTTTATATTATGAATTCGAATAACGGTTGTATATAATTCTCACTGGTTTTTGTTAGCTTAAATTATTATTATTATTATTATTATTATTATGATTATTTGCCAAGCTACAACCCTAGTTGGGAAAAACAGGATGCTATAAGCCCAGGGGTTCCAACAGGGAAAACAGCCCAGTCAAGAAAGGAAACAAGGAAAAATATAATATTTCAAGAAGAGTAACATTAAAATGAATATCTCCTATATAAACTATAAAAACTCTAACTATTATTATTATTATTACTTGCCAAGCTACAACCCTAGTTGGAAAAACAGGATGCTATAAGCCCAGGGGCTCCAACAGGGAAAACAGCCCAGTCAAGAAAAGGAAACAAGGAAAAATATATTTCAAGAAGAGTAACAACATTAAAATGAATATCTCCTATATAAACTATAAAAACTTTAACTAAACGAGAAGAGAAATAAGATAGAATAGAGTGCCCGAGTGTACTCTCAAGCAAGAGAACTCGAACCCGAGACAGTGGAAGATCATGGTACATAGGCTACGGCACTACCCAAGACTAGAGAACAGTGGTTTGATTTTGGAGTGTCCTTCTCCTAGAAGAGCTGCTTACCATAGCTAAAGAGTCTCTTCTACCCTTACAAAGAGGAAAGTGGGCCGCTGAACAATTACAGTGCAGTAGTTAACCCCCTTGGGCGAAGAACTGTTTGGTAATCTCAGTGATGTCAGGTGTATGAGGACAGAGGAGAATATATAAATAGGCCACACTATTCTTTCTTCTTAGGTTCTTTATCTCCATATTTTATCAAGATTTACTTATTATTTTTCTATATTTCTCTTATCTTAATCCTTTGCCATCCATGGGATGTATAGGGCCTCAATGAATTTAAACAATAGGTTTTTTTTCTGTCATCTCTTCCTCCGCATTGTCATCAACCACGTTTCTCTTGGTCTATCATGCCCTCTTCTACCCTGTTAAGTATATCCTGGATTAACTCATCTTCCATTCTCAAAACATGCTCTATCCATCTCTATCTTGATCTCTCCTTGCGCATTGTCATCAGCCACGTTTCTCTTGGTCTACCACGTCCTTTCAAGCCTAGTGGCTTCCATTCAGGTGCATCCTGGACTAACTCATCTCATCTTCCATTCTCAAAGCAGGTCCCATCCATCTCCATCTTGATAGTCTAAAGACTCTAAACTATATCGTTTCCTGAATGAAAACAGATTAATTTTGATTAATTTCCGAATATAATAAGTACACAAGTGCAGTTTAAGCTTATCACCGCTTTCCTATTACCACCAACGGTGATAAACACATCCCTCGCAGGTAAACACACACTAACGGTTACAGACTTAACCTCCGAATCGATGCCAAAAAAAAAAAAAAAAGAAAAAAAAATTTTTTTTTTTTTTTTTTTTTTTTTTTTGCAACAGCCGGCCAAACAAACGGACAACACCGAGCGCTAAATGAAAAATATGCCAATGAAAGAATCCTCGTCCGAACAAGAGCATTCATCAGCGACACAAACAAAAGAGCAACAATTATTTCCCAACGTCAAAACCAACAGCGCACCATCATCGGCCCTTTTGGCTCATCCTGCTCCAGCGTTTATGAAAGAGGAAGGAGGAAAATGCGATGCACAATCAGGACGAAATGGTCGCAAAATAAAAAGCTATTGCAGAACCAAAATGGTCGCAAAATGAGAGCTATTCCAGAACCAGCATGAAATATAAAAGTTATTGCACAACCTAGAGGAAATGGTTGCAAAATAAAAGATATTTCACTACCTGGATGAAATGGTCGCAAAATATAAGCTATTGCAGAACCAAAATGGTCGCAAAATGAGAGCTATTCCAGAACCAGCATGAAATATAAAAGTTATTGCACAACCTAGAGGAAATGGTTGCAAAATAAAAGATATTGCACTACCTGGATGAAATGGTCGCAAAATATAAGCTATTGCAGAACCAAAATGGTCGCAAAATGAGAGCTATTCCAGAACCAGCATGAAATATAAAAGTTATTGCACAACCTAGAGGAAATGGTTGCAAAATAAAGATATTGCACTACCTGGATGAAATGGTCGCAAAATATAAGCTATTGCAGAACCAAAATGGTCACCAAAATGAGAGCTATTCCAGAACCAGCATGAAATATAAAAGTTATTGCACAACCTAGAGGAAATAGTCGCAAAATAAAAGATATTGCACTACCTGGATGAAATGGTCGCAAAATAAAAGCTATTGCAGAACCAAAATGGTCGCAAAATGAGAGCTATTCCAGAGCCAGGGTGAAATAAAAAGATATTGCACAACCTGGATGAAACGGTCGCAAAATAAAAGCGGTTGCACAGCCTGGATGAAATGGTCGCAACATAAAAGCTATTGCAGAACCAAAATGGTCGCAAAATGAGAGCTATTCCAGAACCAGGGTGAAATAAAAAGATATTGCACAACCTGGATGAAATGGTCGCAAAATAAAAGCGGTTGCACAACCTGGATGAAATGGTCGCAAAATAAAAAGCTATTGCAGAATCAAAATGGTCGCAAAATGAGAGCTATTCCAGAACCAGCATGAAATATAAAAGGAATTGCACAACCTGGATGAAATGGTCGCAAAATAAAAGCTATTGAAAAACAGCGATGAAACGGTCGCCAAATAAATGCTATTAATGAACCAGGGACGAAATGGTCGCAAAATAAACTTATTGCAGAGGTAGGTCAAAATGGTCGCAAAAGAAAAGCTATATAAGAACCAGGACTAAACGGTCGCAAAATTAAAGCTAAGAACCAGGCCTATACAGTCACAAAATTAAAGCTATGCGAAAACCCTGACTAAATGGTCGCAAAAGAAAAGCTATTTAAGAACCAGGACTAAACGGTCGCAAAATTAAAGCTAAGAACCAGGCCTATACAGTCACAAAATTAAAGCTATGCGAGAACCCTGACTAAATGGTCGCAAAAGAAAAGCTATATAAGAACCAGGACTAAACGGTCGCAAAATTAAAGCTAAGAACCAGGCCTATACAGTCACAAAATTAAAGCTATGCGAGAACCCTGACTAAATGGTCGCAAAATAAAAGCTATTGCAGAACCCTGACTAAATGGTCGTAAAATAAAAGCTATTGCAGAACCAGGTGTGAAATGATCGCAAAATAAAAGCTTTTAAAGAACCAGAACGAAATGGTAGCAAAATAAAACCTATTTGAATCCTAATTCATTTACCTTTTACAACCCCAATGGCTTATGCTATTGCGACCAAATGCAACATAAGACAGATTGCTAAATACAGTTTTTAAGTATTAATATTTTGAGGATGTTCGGGACATCATAGAACGATCGTTTCAGGTTTTTTTTTTTTTTTTTTTTTTTTGTGGCCTTTAGGTAAAGTCCTTGCCTGGCGATCGCCAGACTGGGGTTCAAGTCCCTCTCAAACTCATTAGTTCCTTTGGTCGCTGCAACCTCACCATCCTTGTGAGCTAAGCAGGGGGTTTGTGGGGAGCCTATAGGTCTACTTGTTGAGTCATCAGCAGCCATTAACTGGCCATCCCTGGTTCTAGCTTGGGTGGAGAGGGGATTGGGCGCTGATCATATATATATTGGGTCAGTCTCTAGGGCATTGTCCTGCTTGCTATGGCAATAACACTGTCCCTTGTCTTTGCCATTCATGAGGGGCTTTTAAAATCTTTACATAAATAGGAAGGAAAGTTAAGAGTTTGGACAGCAAAATGGAGTGTGTGTGTATATATATATATATATATATATTATATATATATATATATATATATATATATATATATATATACATATATATAATGTATATATATATATATACATTATATATATATATATATATATATATATATATATATATATATATATATATATATATTACTGAATGGTTTGCGGACCAAGTCAACCTTAATGCAAATATATCATTGAGCAGATTACGCAACGTCCATCAAAGATAGAGAGAGAGAGAGAGAGAGAGAGAGAGAGAGAGAGAGAGAGAGAGAGAGAGAGATGCTGGCATCATATACCATACCTTGTAACGTAATATATAACATTCCATTTTAAAGTAAAAAAAAAAGAATAGGATAAAACAAAAACACAAAAATGTCCTTTGCCTAAATCCTGGATAAACCGTATAGAAGTAAATGGCAGTTTGCGACTACACCAGCGCCACTCTAGCAGCGGATTCATTGGGAAACTATCAGTAACCGTTACAGTGAGAGATTAACCCTTTCACTGCCATTGGCGATTTAGTCAAAATTTGAAAAAGGAAAACACTCTTTTATAATTGCTCATACTATAGAAAATTGCCATTCAAAAGAAAGGTCTTGATGTGAGGTTTTCAATATTATTATTATTATTATTATTATTATTATTATTATTATTATTATTATTATTATTATTATTATTATTATTATTATTGTCTGAGCTACAACCCTCGTTGGAAAAGCAAGATGCTATAAGCCCAAGGGCTCCAACAGGAAAAAATACGTAAGTGAGGAAAGGAAATAAGAAAATAAACAAACGATTTGAGAACCAACTAACAATTGATCAAATATTTTAAAAACAGTAACAACATCAAAACATATATTTCATTTATAAACTATAAAAAAAAAACTTATGTCAGCCTATTCAACATAAAAACATTAGCTGCAAGTTTGAACTTTTGAAGCTCTACTGATTCAACTACCCGATCAGGAAGATCATTCCACAACTTGGTCGCAGCTGGAATAAAACTTCAATAAGCTATACGCATTTTTTTTTTAATGAGACGCATTTGCACCGACTAGCAGCGATGCCCTTTAAGCTAGGAAAAATTTCCAGCTATCTGATTGGTTAGAATTATCTTGTCTAACCAATCAGCGATCAGAAAACGTTTCCGAGCTAAAAAGGCACCCCTGCTAGTCGGTGTAAATCTGTCTCAGTAAAAAGAATTGACTATAGGGTCTGTGTTTTCTTGAAACACTTTGCCACATAAGAAGTTTCCTTGAAATCACTACTGGCAAAGAAAGGGTTAATTATGGTTGAAGTTGAAGACTGACATCAAATATCATCGCCAGGAATTACGACTTTACTCACGGATCACTGAACATTCAACATTATTATTATTATTATTATTATTATTATTATTATTATTATCCAAGCTACAACCCTAGTTGGAAAAGCAAGATGCTAAAAGCCCAGGGGCTCCAACAGGGAAAAATAGCCCAGTGAGGAAAGGAAAAAAGGAAATAAATAAATGAAGAGAACAAATTAACAATAAATCATTCTAAAAAAATAAGTAACAACGTCAAAACAGACATGTCATATATAAACTATTAACAACATCAAAAACAGATATGCCATAAATAAACTATAAAAAGACTCATGTCCGCCTGGTCAACAAAAAAGCATTTGCTCCAACTTTGAACTATGGACATTATTATTCTTCAATGTTTCTATTCATTTCCTACATCATTATTGCATTTTCCTACTCCGTGTTTGTGATTCGCATAGGTCAAAAAACTATTTGACCAAATCTCATGAAATTTGATAGGATAATTGGTTTTGACTGATTCTCATAAATTTTGATAGGATAATTGGTTTTGACTGAATCTCATAAAATTTAATAGGATAACTGGTTTTGACCGAATCTCATAAAATTTGATAGGATAATTGGTTTTGACTGAATCTCATAAAATTTGATAGGATAATTGGTTTTGACTGAATCTCATAAAATTTGATAGGATAATTGGTTTTGACTGAATCTCATAAAATTTGATAGGATAATTGGTTTTGACTGAATCTCATAAAATTTGATAGGATAATTGGTTTTGACCGAATCTCATAAAATTTGATAGGATAATTGGTTTTGACCGAATCTCATAAAATTTGATAGGATAATTGGTTTTGGCTGAATCTCATAAAATTTGATAGGATAATTGGTTTTGACCGAATCTCATAAAATCTGATAGGATAATTGGTTTTGGCTGAATCTCATAAAATTTGATAGGATAATTGGCTTTGACCGAATCTCATGAAATTTGGTGGGATGATTGGCTATGATCCAAGGACAATTTAATTAGATTTTGGGTGACTGGGTCCTAGGTTAAGGTCACGAAAAGGTCAGAAACGTCTTTTTTCTATATGGTGGATACTCTTTATCTGATTCGCATATAACTATAGTCAATTTTTTTAGCAAGGCAGATTTGCAAAGACTCGCAGTGGTGCCCTTTTAGCTCGGAAAAGTTTCCTGATC
>NC_090732.1:170390081-170392581 GCF_036898095.1 Palaemon carinicauda | reverse complement strand
ACTTCGTTGGCGGAGGCAAAAATTAACCTTGACCTTCCCAAAATTTAATCACTCCCAGCCCTTTACATAACAGTTAATCCCTGCAAGGTTCATTACTCTACGATTAAAATTGTGGCCAGGAAGCTCTTCGAAAACAAACACAAACACACAAATAGGGGGTAAAACATAACCTCCTTCCATCTTCGTTGACGGAAGTATAAATTAGTTTAAAAAATCGCCGCCTATTTCATTATCCACTTGGCTGAGGAGAGAGCAGTTCGTCTTTAAATTTCGACGAAAGTGGAACTGATATCAAAGTCACGTAGGAAATGGGTGTGCGAAGTACAAAGGATTTTTGTTATGACCCTCCATTATCGATAAATTGGCAGCAGATAATTTTACCTTTCTAGAAATTATACAGTATATATATATATATATATATATATATATATATATATATATTTATATATATATATATATATATATTATATATATATCTATATCTATATCTATCTATCTATCTATCTATCTATATATATTATATATATATATATATATATATATATATATATATATATATATATATATATATATATATATATATATATATATATATATCTATATTGCTTTACTGCCACAAGGATCACGTGACTTGGTATACGCAAAAGCCAGTAGGAAATAATAAAAAGCTTTAGTACCCAAGCGCTTTCGTGCATTTTAATACACTTCTTCAGGGTACAATAAAAAGTGAGACATAGTTGAAGGACGTCCTTCAACTATGTCTCACTTTTTATTGTACCCTGAAGAAGTGTATTAAAATGCACGAAAGCGCTTGGTACTAAAGCTTTTTATTATTTCCTACTGGCTTTTGCGTATATATCTATATCTATATCTATATCTATATATCTATATATATAATATACATATATATATATATAATATATATATATATATATATATATATAAATATATTTATATATATATATATATATATATATATATATATATATATATATATATATATATATAATCACATACAGACATACATATTCTGATCAGGTGTAAAAAAATAAAAAAGGTTGATGTTAGTGAAAGCTAGGGCTAATTTGATTATAAAATCTTAAGTAATAACCTATGGCTATGATAATAAATCTCTATTAACTGAAAAAATAAATTTAATAAATCATTGTATAACAAAACGGAGTAATGGAAGAAATTGAAATATTGATATATTAAGTAACAAAAATTTATAAGAAAAATAAATATCGTATTTAAACCGACATTTTCAATGAATTAATTACGATTTTCAAATCATAGTAAAACAAACAGTAATGGAAGAAAATAAAATTTGTATATATTAAGCAAACAAAAAATTTATAATGAATATACTATTCGTATTTTTCCAGTTTTAGGGATAAAATCATTTAAAGCTTTGATAATAATTCTATATTAACTGGAAAAATTAAATTTATAAAATCATAGTATAATAAAAAGGAGTAATGGAAGAAATTAAGACGGATATATTAAGTATAAGAAAAAAAAAATATTCTTATTAAAACCAACATTTTCTACCGGAAAAATGCATTTATAAAACCATAGTAATTATAGTAAACAAAAATTAAAACATGGATATTTAAAATAACAAAACAATAAAATAAAAATACTATTCGTATTTAAACCAACATTTTCTACAGGAAAAAAATAGACTTATAAAAGCATAGTAATTATAGTAATAAATTAAAACATTGATATATGAAATGAAAATAAAATAGTAATAAAAATACTATTCATATTTTTACAGTTTTTGGAATAAAGTGAAAAAAAAATATATTTTTTTTTTCGCCTTCACCATCCTCATCTCGGAAAGGTCTATCATTATTCCCTCCGTGAGTAATTTCTATTTGAATTAATGGAACTTGACGACTTTCCTTTCGGCAGATGAAAAAAAAAAATCGCTCTGTCAATCAAGTGAGGAAAATCTCCTTTCCAGAATCTTCATCTCTCTCTTTTATTCCTCCTCTTCCTTATTCTCCATCTTATCTCTTATCCACCTTCTTCTCCGGTGCCAAAACCACACAGCCAATCTCCTATTAGGAGACATTCGCCCAAAGATTTATTTTCCTTTCTTTATTCACTTTCTCTTTTCCTTTCTTTATTCGCTTTCTCTTTTACTTTTTTTTATTCGCTTTCTCTTTTACTTTATTCTCTTTCTCTTTTCCTTTCTTTATTCTCTTTCTCCTTTCCTTTATTCACTTTCTCTTTTGCTTTCTTTCTTCTTTCACTTTTACTTTCTTTATTCGCTTTCTCGTTTACTTTTTATACTCGCTCTCTTTTACTTTATTCTTTCTCTTTTCCTTTCTTTCTCTCTTCCTTTCTTTATTCTCTTTCTCCTTTCCTTTATTCGTTTTCTCTTTTGCTTTCTTTATTATCTTTCTCTATTCCTTTCTTTATTTTTTCTTTTACTTTCTTGATTCACTTTTGCTTCCCCTTTATTTGCTTTCTCTTTTCGTTACTTTTTTAT
>NC_090732.1:170369994-170387494 GCF_036898095.1 Palaemon carinicauda | reverse complement strand
ACGTAGTCCTTTCAATTAGGTTTATTATGGAAAAACATTAAAAGTTACTTATGTCTGGGGTGGATAGGGGTAGGATAAGGGGGTGAGGTAACGGGGGGGGGGGGGGGGAGAGGTGAAGGGGTGTAGTGAATTGGGGGGGGGGGGGGTCCTGTGAGGACGGCAGTCCAGATGCAAATTATGTCGAATTGGATCCTCTTAGCGACCCACATAAAAGGGGTCTGATCCTTCTTTACCCCTCCTCTCGATGTGCACATTTACACACTGACACAATCGAATCTCATGGACTCCTTCTTTGAGAGAGAGAGAGAGAGAGAGAGAGAGAGAGAGAGAGAGAAGAGAGAGAGATTCTGGAAGACTTCATTTTACTGGACTGTTGACTATCGGAAGCTCTAAAACACACAAAAGAAGTAGAAGGAGAGAGAGAGAGAGAGAGAGAGAGAGAGAGAGAGAGAGAGAGAGAGAGAGAGAGAGAGAGAGAGATGGAAGACTTCATTTTACTGGACTGTTGACTATCGGAAACTTTAAAACACACACAAGAAGAAGCAGGAGAGAGAGAGAGAGAGAGAGAGAGAGAGAGAGAGAGAGAGAGAGAGAGAGAGAGAGAGAGAGAGAGAGAGTCCTGGAAGACTTAATTTTACTGGACTGTTGACAGCTCTAAAACACACAAAAGAAGAACAAGAAGAAGGAGAGAGAGAGAGAGAGAGAGAGAGAGAGAGAGAGAGAGAGAGAGAGAGAGAGAGAGAGAGAGAGAGATGGGGGCAGGCGCAAAGCAGGAAAAACGTTATGATTGCCTCATCGGGGGGTCCGACAAAAGAGTGTAAGCGATTGAAGGAAAGGAAAAGGAATTAGGCACCTAATCTTCTTCCACTGTTTCTATTCCGTCGGCCTAATTAATCGATCAGGACACGCGACCAGCTCAACGGCACGCGTCGCCTACTCGCTGCACGATGCTCATTTGTCATCCGATCCGTTTTCGCGCCCAAAGAAACAATAATTGGGCGCGGGACTCCTCGTCCCCGCCACATAAATCCCTCTTTTATTTTGCCGAGAGATAAAAATATTCCTCCCTTGGTACGTTTCCATTGAAGGGAAACACTTTATTTTGTCGATAGATAAAAATATTCCTCCCCTGGTACGTTTCCATTGAAGGGAAAATGTGTGAATCACGATATAGTTAATGGTATTTAAATCTATCTGCTTTATACAATTAGTCAACAGGAACTTGAAAATGTGTAAAGCTAATGGTATTTAAATCTATCTGCTTTATACAATTAGCCAACAGGAACTTGAAAATGTGTAAACCACGATATAACCAAAGATATTTAAACTTATCTTACCAACAGAAACTTCAAATGTGTGAATCACGATATAGTTAATGGTATTTAAATTTATTTACTTTATACACTTAGCCAACAGGAACTTGAAAATGTGGTAAACCACGATATAACCAAAGATATTTAAACTTATCTACCAACAGAAACTTCAAATGTGTGAATCACGATATAGCTAATGGTATTTAAATATATCTTCTTTATACAATTAGCCAACTGGAACTTGAAAGTGCGTAAACCACGATATAACCAAAGATATTTAAACTTATCTACCAACAGAAACTTCAAATGTGTGAATCACGATATAGTTAATGGTATTTATATCTATCTGCTTTATGCAATTAGTCAACAGGAACTTGAAAGTGCGTAAACCACGATATAACCAAAGATATTTAAACTTATCTACCAACAGAAACTTCAAATGTGTGAATCACGATATAGTTAATGGTATTTAAATCTATTTGCTTTATACAATTAGCCAACAGAAACTTGGAAATGTGTAAACCACGATATAACCAGATATTCAAACTTATCTACCAACAGAAACTTCAAATGTGTGAATCACGATATAGTTAATGGTATTTAAATTTATCTGCTTTATACAATTAGCCAATAGGCACTTGAAAATGTGTAAACCACGATATAACCAAAGATATTTAAACTTATCTACCAACAGAAACTTCAAGTGTGTAAATCACGATTAGAGCCAAATACTAATTAAACTTTACTTTATAAAATTAGCCAACAGAAACCTGAAAAAGTGTAAACCATTTGTATAGCCAAATGCTATTTAAACTTATCTACTTTATACAATTAGCCAGAAACCTGAAACCATGATTATAGCCAAATGCTATGTGAACTTATCTACTTTATACAATTAGCCAACAGGAACTTGAATATGTGTAAACCACGATATAACCAAAGATATTTAAACTTGTCTACCAACAGAAACTTCGTGTGTAAATCACGATTAGAGCCAAATGCTATTTCAACTTATCTGCTTTATACAATTAGCCAGACCCCCTGAAAATGTGTAAACCATTTTATAGCCAAATGCTAGTTCAACTTATCTACTTAATACAATAAGCCAGACAACCTGAAAATGTGTAAACCATTTTATAGCCAAATGCTATTTAAACTTATCTACTTTATACAATTAGCCAGACACCTGAAAATGTGTAAACCATTTTATAGCCAAGTGCTAGTTAAACTTAACTACTTTATACAATTTGTCAACAGAAATCTGAAAAATGTGTAAACCATTTTATAGCCAAATGCTATTTAAACTTATTTACTTTATACAATTAGCCAGAAACCTGAAAATGTTTAAATCACGATTATAGCCAAATGCTAGTTAAACTTATCTACTTTATACAATTAGCTAAGAGACCTGAAAATGTGTAAACCACTTTTATAGCCAAATGCTATTCAAATTTATCTACTTCATACAGTCAACAGAAACTTGAAAGTGTAAACAACGATATAACCAAAGCTATTTAAACTTATCTGCTTTATACAAGTAGCCATCAGAAATCAGAAATTGTGTAATATACGATATAGCCAACGTCATTTAAAATTCAACGGTCTTCTTTAATATACAATTAGACAACATAAACAGGAAAATGGAGTTTTTTCAAATTTCATTTTGAACTAATTTTTTTACTGTTAACTATGCAAAGGCTAAAAACACCAAGGATAAAAGGGCCATCAGTTTTCCAGTGACATCAACCCATTGCTTAGAATGGTCATTTCCTTTCCACCGTTTGCTATGAAAAGGCTACAAATGCCAAAAGCTTTCCAGTGATATCAACCCATTACTTAGAATTATCATTTCCTTTCAACTGTTCACTTTGGAAAGGCTACAAACGTCAAAAGGTTTCCAGTGATATCAAACGCTTCACTTAGAATAGTTATTTCTTTTCGACTGTTTACTGCGAAAAATCTACAGAGGCCAACAGCCTTTTTGTGACATCAACCCACTCACTTAGAATAGCCATTTCTTTTACTGTTTAATATGAAAAGGCTACAAACGCCAACAGCTTCCCAGTGACATCAACCCTTCCCCGTCTCCGACATTTTAAAAAGACTGTTTGAAACATTCGATTGAATTCCACACCACCGATTCAACTCGATGCTCATCTGTCATCCGAAACCATTTGGCGCGTTTTCTTTTCTCGCGAACTGGCGGGAAACTCGCGCCGAGATGGCGGGATAATGGCTGATGTGGCACATTTAGACGGGGTACATTTGAGCAAGGTGACACTTCAAACTTTTTTTTCATCGTAACTAGCCTTTTTTTTATCTTTCCCTCCCTTGTCATCTTTTCATCCTTAAAGACTTGGATAAGGTTACGTCACAGGGGGGCCACAGTAACGATGTCCATGTACGGCCAATTACAGAATATGTCCTTTTGTTGTCAAAACAGCCCTATCGGCTTTCAATGGAGGACTACAAACGGTGGGTTTTTATAAATCGAGGTTCCTTAACAATGGCCTAAAGATTTTTTTATTCGCTTTTTTGATGGGTGGTAGAAAAAAAGACGACGAGCCAGTCTTTAATTTACTCTAATGTATTTACATCAATATATGCATTACGGTTTTACGAATAAGCACAAATGTAGGTTTTAAATCGAGAGATTCCCTGGTAAGTACTGACACGAATTCCAAGTCACATTCGAATATATAAAGCTACATGAATATATATCACTAACTCGGGATTTGAATCAATGTAAATACCAACCACAATGGCGATTAGCACTGAATTGTACCTTGGGAATACTTATCTACTGGAATCATCTATGGCAATAGCTTCTAGCTGGGCAGAGATTCGAACTCGTGCTACTTAGATGAAAAAAAGCCTGCGAAGACACTCCCAACTGAGCTATCAAGAGCAATAAATCTCTCAGTAGGGGTTGATATTTACATTTATATAAAGCTACATACATTGCATATAAAGTATTATTTAGCAGTGTTGTATTTCGATTGTTGACTAATAAAAATTGGCAAAGATGATTCAACGTTTAACAAAAGTTTACAGTAAACTGGGTCACAAAAAAAACAAAAACAAGTGTTATTTAGTAGTGTTGAACTTAGATTGTTAACTTAATTTGTTTGATGGAGGGCGAGAAATAAACCCGTAAAAGTAATTAGCAATGATGATTCAACGTTTAACACAAACTTACAGTAAACTGGGTCACAAAAATCTCGACCATTACTCCACTGTAAAACTTAAGATTTTTAACAATCATTACAATCATCATGTCATCTGCACAGTAAAACACCGAAGGAAACAAATAAACTCTGGCAATGGCTGTATTGAAGCTGTTCCAGTTGCATAAAATGGGCCAAGAGAAACCGTTCAAACTCCACGAAGACAATTTTCTCCCTCCGAAAATAGTCTTAACGTAACCAATAAATCTCACCTTTAGAATAATTTATAAAAATGACATTAACACCATTACATTTATGAACAGAAAATAAAATAGAGGGGCACTCAGTAGAGCGCAGACCTCAGCTGCGGCAGCATATTTCTTGACCTTTTACTCGACCTTAACCTTGACCTTCCAAAATTTAATAATTTTCAGCTTTTTACATAGCAGTTAACCCCTGCAGATTTCATTACTCTGCGATTAAAAGTGTGACCATGAAGCTGTTCATAAACAAAGACAAACAGGGGTAAAAAATAACCTTCCAACTTCATTGGCACACCTAATTATCTCCAGAGGACCAGCTGAGACCTGTAAGTGCCCTACAGTGAAAAACCAATTCCCAAGATAACTATCCCAAGTGCCCTACACAGGTTAAATAAAAGCCCTATGACAAACAAAAAGCCAAAAGCCGAAGGTGCTTTCTCTAAGGTCAGCGGAGTGATCCAGGTTCCCTACATGAAGACCAACAAAGGGCAATCATTTTCCAACATACAAACCACCCAAGAACAGAACTTAACCAGCAGAAACACCAGACAAGAGAAATGAAAGCACCAGGTGCCCAAAGGCATGATGATGAGCTTCAGGTGCCTCAAGTTAAGACTGAGAGGTCCCAAATGGCCTGTCAATGTCAAACCAGCTCCGAGTTGACTATCATGACTAGCAGTGAGCTCCAGTTACCCTTAACATAGGATTTTTGGTGAGCGTAAGTGTGTCCCTTGGATTGTGGGTGCTCATAAGGGCATCCCTCAGATTGTGGATGGGCCTAAGAACATCCCTCAGATTATGCGTGGGGCTAAGGACTCCCCCGCCCCCCCTGATTTTGGGAGGTTGCAACGACATTCCATTCTTTAGATTGTGGGTAGTTGTAAGGATGTCCCTTGCATAGTGGGTAGTTACAAGGTCATCTATCAGATTATTGGTAGTTCTAAGGATGACTCTTTGATTATGTGTAGTAGCAAGGACATCCCTTGGGTTATGGGTAGAAAAGGATCTCCCTCAGGTTTTGTGAAGTTGTAGTGACGTCCCTCAAAGTGTGCGGACCGGACTTGTGAGGAAGTCCCCCAAATTTAGCTGTAGGCATGTCCCCCATATTGAAGCAAGTTGTACGGACGTTCCCTAAATTGCGGGAGATTTTACTGATATGCCCAGATTATGGATAACTGTATGACCATCTATAATACTGTTGCAAGTTTTAATAATGTACTCCAAATTATGGAGAGTTGTATAGATGGTCCCTGATACTGTGGGAGTTGCGTGGACATTCCCCAAGTTGGGGATAGTTACGGGGTATTGTCCAGTTGTTTCATATATCATGAGCACTTAAAGAGTAGCCTCCTAGAATAAAGCAACTCATATATACCCTCCCAAAGAATAAGGATTCTTAATGATTTCTAGAATATGAAGGACTTGTAAAGGACAGATCTTAAGATAAGGAAGGCTTGTAATATACAACTCCTTTCCCAGAATCAATTTAGACCGTAGGTGCATTTGAAGTCTGTGTACAACCATGTGCGAACATGGGGTTAAGGTTAGGGTTAATTCGGTCGACCTTTTGCTTGACCTTGACCTTTGACCTAGTACTTTCATAATGGAATCCCTTCTACGTCTCGACATAATGAATCCTGAAAGTTTCACTATTCTGAGCAAAATTATGGAAAGGAAGTTGTTCACAAACAAACAAACGGACAAACAGAAACAAGGGCGAAAACAGAAACTCCTCCCAACTTCGTTAGCGGAACAAAACCTGAATTCTCATCTTTACCTCTTAAACTATAGATTAAAATTCACTTTACTTATTTTAGGGGCTGTTATCCAGGTCCAAGAACCCCTACGCACAACAGGACCTACAACATCTGTTTGTCGCACACATTCTTATGTATTTAGGTATTTGTTATAAGTACTCTGTACATAAAAGTAATGTTAATCTTATATTTCACAGTACTATATCACTATTAAAGTTGTAGTCTTTACCATTTTTAAAGCAAATACCAAATAGGGTTTTGTAATACCCCAAGGTAACAGGCTTAAGATATGTTATCAACAGGTGGCAGCATTTTAAACCATAGGTAAACAACAACTTTTCATTATCATATAATGTACGCATAAAAGTAGGAATTAGTCATTACTAATAATACAAAATTTCATAAAGTATAACGCTTTTTAAAAAGTACTTTATATGAAAGACTCAAATTAAATACTGAAAAATGAATAAATTTCTCTAAGTAATCAGACATGAACTGCAATTATAACAATTATAAAAATCATAGCAATTCTTAACTTTAAAAATCTCCACACTTGTCCAATGAAGATAAAATTATACCAGGTATCATTTTAACATAGGTTATAAACAACTTTTCATTATCACATACTGTACGCACAACAGAAGGAATCATTCAAAACTAATAATATAAAATCTTCTAAAGTATAACGCTTTTTAAAATAAGGTCCTTTATATAATGAAACTAAATTTAACTACTGATAAATTAACGTATTTCTCAAGCATTCAGACATGAACAGCAAAAACTATTATAGAAATTATAGAAATTCCTAACTTTAAAAATCTGCAAGATGTAATCAGTCAATACTAATTATATAAAATTTTATGAAGTATAACGCTTTTTAAAATAAAGTACTTTATATGCAAGAAAACAATTTAAATACTGATAAATGAATGAATTTCTCAAAAGTATTAAGGCATGAACAGCAAAAACAATAGAAATTATAGGAATTCTTGACTTTAAAAATAAAACAAACCTAAATTTAACTACTGATAAATGAATGAATTTCTCAAAAGTATTAAGACATGAACAGCAAAAATAATTATAGGAATTATCAAGTTTAAAATAAAACAAAACTAAATTTAATTACTGATAAATGAATGAATTTCTCAAAAGTATTAAGACATGAACAGCAAAAACAATAGAAATTGTAGGAATTCTTAACTTTAAAAAAATTTTCCTAGGCAATAAAATAAGCCAAAAACTAAATTTAACTACTGCTAAATGAATGAATTTCTCAAAGCATTCAGACATGAACAGCTAAAACCATTATAGGAATTGTAGACATGCCTAACTTTAAAAACCTCCAAGGCAATAATAAATCCAAATCTTAAAAATTCCCCAACTGACGAATAATGAACGCATCCACAATGAAAATACACCGAGCAGATGATACCTCGAAAATTCCAAATCCCCCAGTATACACTACACCAGGAGATCACGAATCCGATAACAGACGAGATATAAACCCATAATTGATGTTATCGACATCTGAACTCCAACGCCCCCCCCCCATCCCCCCAGGACCCCCTGTGTCTCTTCAGCCACCTGGGCTAAGAATCTCTCTCATGAATAGCATCGCCACCTTCCTCCTCCCCCCTTCTCTTATAAGGTTCATATTCCTATTCGAATGACAGGAATGTCGTCCTTCCTGATTGGAGATGGGCCACAATAGCCCGTTCTCGTATCAATGGCTGGAGAGGCTGTCTATCTTGGCTCTTCATCCGTCTATTTTCCTCTTCAGTGACAGATCAACGACGGGGGGCTGCCGAGGGAGAGGAACAGGACAACTAACGAAAGGGGGGAGGGGGGTGGGGGGTAGGGGTTAACAAGGATAGCATCCGGTATCCATAAATGAGTTAAAATTTCGGGATATTTGCATTTTTAGGATTTGTGAAAAAATAATCACGTGGTTTCTTATTATGGGAAGACAACACTGTCTTTTTATAGCAAGGATATCATCTGGAATCCATTAATAAATTAACATTTCATGGAATTTGCATTTCAGGAAATGTAGCATTTCAGGATATTTAGCATTTCACAAAAAAATGCATTTCAAGAAACATAGCATTTTAGGAAATTTGCATTTCACAAAATGAGCATTTCAGAAATTTCAACATTTCACAAAATGAGCATTTCACGAATTTTAGCATTTCACGGAACTAGCATTCAACAGAATTTGCATTTCACGAAATTAAAATTTCAAGAAAAACAATGAAGTGGTTCCTTATCGTGGAAAGACAACACTTATCTTTTTATATCAAGAATATCCTCCGGTATCCATAAACGAATTAGCATTTCATGAAATTAAAATCCCAGGATTAATAAAAAAAAATCACGTGATTCGCCATCACGGAAAGACAACACGTGTGTTTTCAAGTCCTAATTAATTTGTAGTAAAAAAAAAAAAAAAAAAGAAAAAAAAAAAAAAAAGAAAAAAAAAAAAAACCGTAGTAAATGATTGGGGTTATTGAGAATATCCAAGGTATTAATAGTGACAATGACGAGGAGGGGGTGGGGGGGGGGGAGAGAGAGAGAGGGGAGGGGGGGTGTTCGTGCCCCACGTAATCCGGTACAATAAGTGGACAATTAATTCCAGTTAGAGCACAATGATCACCCCCCCTCACCCCCCCCCTGGAGTAATCCCACCTGCTCGACTATCTATTGCGGGGGATTTACTTATTAATCCTTTCTCTTCTTTTCCATAATAACTCAGGATCCTCTTCTTACTCTACGGAGACAGATAATTGGCTCGGGGTGGATTTTCAGGTATTATTTGCTATCCGATATTATGAGTAGCTGTTTCGCATAATGGGTAGAATGGCGTTGATTATACGAGGTGGAGAAAACCTTTCTTTTGTGTATTATAATCATCGAGAGTTGAGGAAGATGCATGATAAGCGTTATGTGCTTAACTGTGAGGAGAGTTGGTTTCGAAATGTGGAAGTCGTGGGCCTTTATTGTAATTGAAAAGAAAAAAGATAACACTCAGGAATCTCTCCTATATAATAAAAAGCAAGTGCGTGGCTATATATATTAATATATTTATATATATATATATATATATATATATATATATATATATATATATATATATATATATACACACATATATACACACACATTATGTGTGTATATGCATTAATAAATGTATATACATACATCCATTATATATATATATATATATATATATATATATATATATATATATAAAATCATTTATTCTTTCCTGTCACGCACAGCAGCAACCACTAGGAAACTAATTCTCCCACAAATTGCTACAACTGCCGTGTGGTAGTTATGAAAAGGGAGAGCAGCGAGAAGGGTTGAATCTGTGTGCGCGAGTGTGCCCACATATCTAAATATTTAGCCATCATTTTTGACGGGTCGCTTACACTAGTATAACGAATAAGTAATTTAGTATCTACTATTTACCGAGCAGTAAAGACTGACTATGAGCTAGCATAAATGAGAATGCATATCGTATACACATTCCTCCCCCTTCGAAATTATACATTCATCGCAATTTTCACGAATAAAAAAATACTTTAAATTAAACCAATGATATTTCATAATTGCGGACGAAGAAATACATCAAGAATCATTGCATGATACTGTCATTAAGGTTTAGTGTTGTCCTCCAGAGAAAGCTTTTGCGTACTGTCCCGGAGAGAGAATTGCATGGTTACTGGTATGGGTTAATTTTTACTACATCTCCAAGAAGCTTTAGTTAAAAAAATTAACACGGGAGTAGTCCCAAGGATAAAAAATTAACACGGGAGTCATCCTAAGAATAAAAAATTAACATGGGAGTAATCCCAAGGATAAAAAATTAACACGGGAGCGATCCCAAGAATAAAGAATTAACACGGGAGTAATCCCAAGGGTAAAAAAAATTAACACGGAAGTAATCCCAAGAATAAAAAAATTAACACGGGAGCCATCCCAAGGGATAATTGCACTGAAATAATCCCACAATTAAAAAATTATCACAGGAGTAATCCAAAAAATAATAGAAACATTAACACGGAAGTAATACCACGAATAAAAATAGCACGTGAGTAATCCAGGGAATTAAGAACAGGTGAGTAATCCCCCCAAAATAACCCGGGAGTAATCCTAGGATTAAAAAATTAACAAGGGGGTAATCCCAAGATAAAAAAATTAACCTTCTTCTTTAGATTGCCCGGAGCTTCTCTCCGGACAGGGGCTTTTTGACGGTGCGTCTAGCCCCTAGGTGGTTAAAAAAAATATAACAAGGGAATAATCCCAATATGAAAAAATTAACACGGGAATAATCCCAAAGAAAAATATCACAAATAATCCCCCCAAAAAAATTAACACGGGCGTAATCCCAAGGGAAAAGATGAGAAAAATAATCAAGAATTTTTTTTTTTTAACACGGTAGTAAGCACAAAGGAAAAAATAACACGCGAGGAATCCATTTGGCTAACACCAAGTCTAAAGAAATCCACCATATTTCTTAATATTTCCCAAATTAAAAATTGGAGTATGACCACTCTCTCAACTTAGCCTAAGTCAGTGTTAGCTAAACAAATGTGGATTTCCAATACTAGCTTTTAGAATGTATTGAAAATAGGGTAGGAATTAAAATAATAAAATTGCCCAGGTTAGAAATAGCTTTTTTAAGCCATCAAAAACTCTGATCTGGAACAAGGCTCAATATTTGAAAAATTGAAAACCAGAATAACTTTAAAAAAAAAAAAAAAAAAAAAAAAACCATCTGTCAATGTGACATTTTCCCCTATTAATAAATACTTAAAAGACGGACTTCAATCATTTTTAGGAAAAAAAATATCAGCTTTTGATATAGATTTTTCCCAATTTTAATAAATACTTAAAGAAAAAAAAAAATTTAACTTATATGAATTCATGAATAACATTCATATCTAATTGTTTATACGCAATTTTTAATAGATTTTAAATTAGCTTAAAGGAAGAGTAAGGAAGAAATATAGTAAATTAGTAGGGAGGAAAATAGGAGAGAAGTAGCAGCTAAGGTATGAATGAATGAATGAATGAATTCTCCTCCTCCTCCTCCTCCTACTCCTCCTCCTACTCCTACTCCTCCTCCTCCTCCTCCTCCTCCTCCTCCTCCTCCTCCTCCTCCTCCTCCTCCTCCTCCTCCTCCTCCTCCTCCTCCTCCATCATCATCATCTTTGAAGATCATGTGATAGGCCAGAGCACCACATTAATCACCAGCTAACTCATTCAAAGTCAGATCAAACTCATCTTCAGAGAGTAATTAAATTACCTGTAATCACCTCGAAGTCGCCTTGATCAACCAATACTTACTCGTCCCCAACCAAGTCGTTTTGAGGTTACCCCCAACACCACCCCCCCTCACTCGAAGCCCCCTTTACTCTTCAGTCCACCCCCAAGGCATCCCTGCGTCCCCTCCCCCTTCTAGTCAGTTTCATTTTAGTGGTATTCCAGTTTACATCTTATATTCTTAATCACATTGTTATGTGCATTTCGATTTTCTCTATTTTGCTGGACGGATAGTTATGGCAAGTAATCGAACCTAGGATAAGCTGCCATACGTATCAAAACAAGACGAGTGATTTTATGAGATGGTCGACGTGCTATTAAAGGCTCTTCTGCTTAGTTGTATGAAACCATGATGTTTTCTACACCGTGGCTCCATCTTTAGTCGGTAAAGAAAACATATGAAAGTGGTAGCAACCCCAGCTACTTACGGGGGAAATCATGACCTTAAGAAAATTAAATATATTAATTGAACATTTTGTAACATACATTTTAAAGGTTTAAACACCACTCATGAATGGCAGGGGAAAGGGACAGTGACATTGTCCTTTCGGGCAGGACAATGCCCTTGAGTGGCCATATGTACATATGATCAGAGCTAAAGCCCCCCCCCCCCCCCCCCAAGCTAGGACCAAGGAGTTTGAGTGGCCTGGATCCCCTATCTGACGTTCAGGAACGTTACCACATAGGCCACCATTCATAGAGAATGAAAGCGACTATTAGCCACAGGCTCACTCATGCCAGACATCTGTAACTACTGGTACAAGTACAGATATTTGATAGACTACTTGATAAAGAGAAGAATGATATGGAAAGAAGAGGTTTGGTGGAACAGGATGTCTCTGACAGAAGGCATTGGAGAAGGCGCATTAGGCAACCGACCCCTTAATGTAAGGATAACTGTTAGGAAGAAGATAAGATAAGATGAAGGATGATATGGAAAGAAGAGGTTTGGTGGAAGAGGATATCATTGATAGAAGGCATTGGAAAAGGCGCATCAGGCAACCGACATTAAGGATAACGGTTGGGAAGAAGATAAGATGAAGGATGATATGGAGAGAAGAGGTTTGGTGGAACAGGATGCATTTGATAGAAGGCATTGGAGAGGGTGCACCAGGCAAACGACCCCTTAATGTAGGGAGATCATCATTATTATTATTACTTTCTAGACTACAACCATAATTGGAAAAGCAGGATACTATACGCCCAAGGGCTCCAACATGGAAAAATAGTCCAGTGAGGAAAGGAATTAAGGAATTAAATTATGAGAAGTAATGAACAGATAGAATAAAATATTTTAAGGACAGTAACAAGATTAAAAGATCATTCATATAAACTATAACAAGAGACTTATGTCAGCCTGTTTAACACACTCATTTGCTGCAAGTTTGGGATAGACGACAACTCTATGGCAGAACAAAAGACAACTAAACAAAATATAGACCAGGCCATCAGAATTGATGAACTATTTCTCATCATCCGTGTAATTCCTACGAAAGGTATGCTAAACCTGTCTGGGAGGCCTGTGCCAATCGGATACTGAACAGAGATTTTGTAATTTGCGAACTTTGAACAACATTCACGTACTTTGTCTACCTACATTCTCGCCCCCCACTCTTTTTTTTTGTTTAAATGGTACAAAAACTTGTTAATCTCTTTTCCTACTTTTGCAAGATTTTACTGAGAGACAAAGTATAAAAACCCTAAGGTGTCCACAATAAGTTATTCATAACACAACCATATAGAGGACAATTACTTTAATTATCATGCCAATTTTATCATTCACCCAAATATAATAAAACAAATTTAAACATCCTGCAAATATAGAATAAATAAAGAATTTATATAATTTTCTCTCGATTTCTACTATAATGAATAATATCAATCTTAGTGAAAGAACATTTAAAATGTCAAAAATAACCTTATAGAGTAATGGTATGCGAAGAAAACTAAATTGAAAAATGAACACACTGCAATAAAAATAAAACCTCAGAGAAAAAACAGGAAATGGAGGAATGTAAAATTGTGAAGGTAAAAAAACATTTTCTTTCGTATTTGTGTATACTGTACCATTTCTCTCTCTCTCTCTCTCTCTCTCTCTCTCTCTCTCTCTCTCTCTCTCTCTCTCTCTCCTCTCTCTCTCTCTCTCTCTCTCTCTCTCCTCTAACAGCAGCTAAAAAAGGAATAGCAGCAGACTCGGAAAAGTAATGAAAAACAAATAAAAAAGACGAAGAGAACGATGATGATTAATGCATGAAATAAAAGCAAAAGCTTCATGAAATGTAAGAGATGAAAGTGGACCGGGAAAGAGAGATGTAATAGGAATAACCCATTAGGAAATAAAAAAAATGAAAAAATAAAAAAGGAAAAGCAATCGAGGTGAAAAACTTTTTGAGATTAAAACGGAACATCGGGAGAACAATATGTCGACACATATTTCGAAATGAAAAACGAAAGCAATTTAAGGAAATACTAAGAAATGTATAAAAATGGAAATTTGTTAAAAGTAATATTTTTAACTTGAAAATTTATAATAAACTAGTTTTTTTTTTATTTCTAGAACATGCAGATTTGCTCTAGCGAGATCGTTAAAAAAAAACTAGGAACGATATAAGTTATCAACTAATTTCTTGGGCCATATAACAGGTCGTTGGGCCCGGGAAGGCTACTCAGCGCTGAGGGAAAACGGGAAAACCAAAGGGACGCAACAAACACAAGTGGCGTACTGTTAGCAGTATCCCTTTACCGAGTTAACTTAGGAAGGTACAGTTGGCTTCATTCATTCTGGTACACTTATTGGGAAGCCAAGGAGACCCCAGTGTACCGGAATGAATGAAATCAACTGTACCTGGCATGACAGATTCTTTCAGTTATTTTTCCTAATTTTTATTATTTTCCCCTTTCATGAAATTCATTTAAAGGTTGCTCATGAATGGCAGCGGTAAGGGATAATGACAATGCCCTAAACTGATCATAAACACATGTGATCAGCACCCAAGCCCCTCTCAACCCAAGCTAGGATCAGGGAGGGCCAGGCAATGGCTGCTGACGACTCTGCAGGTAGATCTTTAGGCTCTCCACAAAACCCCATGCTTAACTCACATGGATGACCACCCAAGCTAGGATCAGGGAGGGACAGGCCTCTGATGACTCTGCAAGTAGATCTTTAGGCTCTCCTCAAAACCCCATGCTTAACTCACATGGATGGTAAAGTTTAAGACACTACAAGGAACTATAGAACTTGAGCGCCTCTAGAACCCCAGTCCAGCAGGTCACTATGCATAAACGTTTCCGTTTGGGTACCACAACCCGTTTGAACTAGAGATTCCATATGTGCTACCATTACGTGCAAATAAAACCCTAAATTAACAATGAACAAAAGCTGTGAAGAGCTAGGTCTAATTAGACTATCCACTTGATAAAGCATAAATTACCACACTATTAATGATTAATAAACCCTATTTGCCCATATAATGTAAAAGTGAGTAGAAAACAGCTCTATAAATGCTAAATTTACTATACTCAATTTTTTTAATGAGTCGCATTTGCACTGACTCGCAGCAGTGCCCTTTTAGCTCGGAAAAGTTTCCTGCTATCTGATTGGTTAGAATTTTCATGTCCAACCAATCAGCGATCAAGAAACTTTTCCGAGCTAAAGGGGCACCCCTGCGAGTCGGTGGAAAATTTCGAGATAATCTAAAGATGCTTAAGTATGAGAAACTAAATTGTATCTACACTTTAACTAACATCTTATTGCCAATTACTGATACAAAATTCAGGTACAAAATTATTTCACCTTATGCAAAATGAACTCTCCGATATGAACAAGCGACAAATCATCTGCGGTGATTGACTTATATATTCAGTAATATTCACAATTAAATATATCATTCATGACTAACTTTAGATAACAAAATAAAAAAAAAAACTTATGGAATACTTTATTACAATTAATAGCCAAGTTACAATCTTAGTTAGAAAAGCAAGATATCATAATCCCAAAGGCCTTAACAGGGGAAAAACAGCCCAGTGATTAAAGGAAGTAAGGAAATAAAATATATGAGAAGTAATGAATAATGAATAATCAAATATCCTAAAAACAGTAACAAAGTTAAAAAAAAAAAGTACCTGTCACACAAACTATGAAGAAAGACATGTAAGCCTATTCAATATACAATAAAACTAGAGGGGCAATCGGTAGAGCGCAAGTTTCATTACTCTAGGATTAAAATTAAGGCCAGGAAGCCGTTCACAAACAAACACACTTTCTCAAAACAGGGGCGAAAATATAACATCCTTCGAACTCCGTTGGCGGAGGTAAATATTCGCAGGAAGTTAGAAATTTCGAAAAAAAAAACACACTAAACTGGGGCAAAAATATAACCTCCTTCCAACTCCGTTGGCGAAGGTAAATATTCACAGGAAGTTTAAAATTTCGAAACGCGCACACACTCAAAACAGGGGCGAAAACATAACCTCCCTCCAACTTCGTTGGCGAATATTTACATATTCGCCATAAGTAAGAAATTCCTTAGTTCTACAGAAATATCACTTGTGCTAGCCGTAGACGTACAAACAGGGGCGAAAACATAACCTCCTTCCAACTCCTTTGGCGGAGGTAAATATTCACATTAAGTTATTAATGCCTTAGTTCTACAGAAAGGTACTTTCCTGTTATTGCCCCACCAATAATTTCTGATATAACCACAATAATATTTTTTTAGGTTAGGTTAGGTTATAATTATCTAATCTGAAGGTGCATTAAAATTCAAACCTAACCTAACCTAAAAAAATAGTATTGGAGTTATATCGGAAATTAGTGACAGGGCAATTACAGGATAAAGTACCCTACAGAAATACTATTAGGGTTTAATCTGAAGGTGGATTAAAATTCAAACCTAAAATAACCTAACCTAAAAAATAGTATTGGAGTTATATAGGAAATTAGAGGCGGGGCAATAGCGTTTCTGGCCAGCTTTCTCCATCTACCTCTGCCCCACACTTCATCAAGGGATTAACCGGTGATGAAGTGTGGGACAGAGGTAGATAGAGAAAGCTGTCCAGAAACATCAACCCCACATAAAAGAGGGAAAAGATGCAGACGAAGAAGAAGAAGAAGAAGTGACAGAATTTGGAAGGGTGTGTGACTATCCAAGTTAGAAAAAGGGTCATAAGGATTCCACAAAGACTATCTAAGTTAGAAAAAGGGTCATAAGGATTCCAAGAAGACTATCTAAGTTAGGAAAATAGTCCAAAAGGATTCCACGAAGACTATCTAAGTTAGAAAAAGGGTCATAAGGATTCCACGAAGACTATCTAAGTTAGAAAAACGGTCATAAGGATTCCAAGACGACTATCTAAGTTAGGAAAAGGGTCATAAGGATTCCACGAAGACTATCTAATTTAGAAAAGGGGTCATAAGGATTCCAAGAAGACTATCGAAGTTAGAAAAAGGGTCATAAGGATTCCAAGAAGACTATCTAAGTTAGGAAAATAGTCAAAAAGGATTCCACGAAGACTAAGTTAGGAAAATAGTCAAAAAGGATTCCACGAAGACTATCTAAGTTAGAAAAAGGGTCATATGGAATCCAAGAAGACTATCTAAGTTAGGAAAATAGTCCAAAAGGATTCCACGAAGACTATCTAAGTTAGAAAAAGGGTCATATGGAATCCAA
>NC_090732.1:170327509-170350009 GCF_036898095.1 Palaemon carinicauda | reverse complement strand
AAATGGTTATGGTCTTTAAAAATATTTTGAGTTTTTTATAGCATTTTCATTAGAAAATTTTGATGATGTAGAAATATTTTTACTTTTCCATTTTAATTTTTTTTTTTTTTTGCTGTAAAATGGATTTGGCTCCAAATATTTTTGAGAAATTGATCAAATGTATAAAAGTTCAAAGTATTTTCCCTTTTACCTTTTAGCTTTGGGTTTTACATCTCTCGGCTATTGGCTAAAATCAGCATTAATAATAGATAAGCAGTCACTCCCAGGGAAGCTTATGGCTGTCACTCTGCAGTATTGGAATAGTCCATTTTTTCCCCCATTCAGCTGTTTCTACTTGGCTGTTTTCTCATGTATTTCGATTAAAAAAAAAGTTGTATATTCAGTACTGTACTTTTTTACTTCAGTCAATGCATCGAGTTTTATTTTGTTCTGCTTAATTTCTTGTTATTAGAAAAGATTTTTATAAGTCAGCCTAACTTACCTTTGGAGTAGGTGATTTTTTTCTTTCTTTTTCTTCCATTCAGCTATTTCACTTGACTGTTTTCTCTTATAATTCGATTAAAAAATTTCATATTCAGTACTGCTCTTTTCTACTTCAATTAATGCATAGAGTTTTATTCTGTTCTGCTACTTAATTTTTTGTTATTAGAAAAGATTGTTTTAGGTGAGCCTAACTTACCTTTAAAATAGGCGATTTTCTTTTTCACTTCAGCTGTTTCTCTTGGCTTTTTTCTCTCATATTTCGATTAAAAAAAGTTGTATATTCCTATATTCAGTACTTTGTTTCAGTCGACGAATCTATTCTATTCTGTTCCACTGTTTAATTTATTGTTATTCAAAAAGATTTTTATAGGTCAGCCTAACTTACCTACCTATGGGCAGAGAGAGAGAGAGAGAGACCATCTTTGATCCTTGTCATACAGCTGAGAGAGAGAGAGAGAGAGAGAGAGAGAGAGAGAGAGAGTCCATCCTTGATCCTTGACATACAGCTGTTTGCGTTCCATCCCCTCCCACAGACATACCCACTGGACAGCAACTCCCTGCCAATTTCATTTTTTTTTCTTCTATCTGTTTGTTTTTCTTTCCTTGCTGGATTTTCCCACGATCACCGCGTAACCGGAGATCCTGGAAATGCCAGTTCCATGCGCCCTGGAATCTGTTTCGCCGCCGAACCCCCTGTCCTTCCAGAAACCTTTACCTTAAATCCCACCTAGGGTTGGATTTCAAATCGCCAAGTTGCAGAGGCGTGACTAAAGGTGTTTGCGGTTCCACGGATTACTCTCTCTCTCTCTCTCTCTCTCTCTCTCTCTCTCTCTCTCTCTCTCAAGAGATTTCTATCTTTTCCTCTCTCCATATCTCTCTTTCTCAAGAAATTTCCATATTTTTCAACATTTTCTCTCTCTCTCTCTCTCTCTCTCTCTCTCTCTCTCTCTCTCTCAAGAGATTTCCGTCGCTCTCTTTCCATCTCTCTCTCAAGAAATTTCCATCTCTTTCAAGAAACTTCCATCTCTCTCTCTCTCTCTCTCTCTCTCTCTCTCTCTGACGCTGACATTTAAATGGTTTGTATGGAAATTACATTTGTCAAATCAGGAAAATATAATTTTTTGTGAAAATTACATTTATCAAGTCAGGGAACAGATTTTTGTGTGTAAATTACATTAATGAAATTTAATTTTGAAAATTTATTTTATGTGGAAATTACCTTTGATAATTTAGGAGAGATGGGTCTCCCTGTCTAACTCCTTTCTCAACTGGAATTCTCTCACTATCTTTATGTAGTTTTATGATTGTTGTACTTCCCTTATAAATATCTTAGAGTGTTCTAACATAAGGTCCATCTATTCCCTGTGTTTAAAGGGCTTTCATTACTACTGAAGTTTTGACAGAACCAAAAGCTTTCTCATAGTCTATAAATGCTATACATATTGGTCAGTCATTGTTGATTTTTCCATTAGTTTGTTAATTATTTAGATATGGTCTGTTATTGAATACTCACTTCTAGAGAGAGAGAGAGAGAGAGAGAGAGAGAGAGATTAAGGTATTCCTACTATCATACCTTCTGCAATATCTCAGCGTTGTTAAAATCGTTAGTTGATTTTATTGGAAAGAATGTTGCATCCATTAAATACTCGTGTGTCGTCGGACTATCTCCCACATACAAAAAGATAACTTTTATTCGGTACAAGAGATTTTGTTGTTTTAAATGGAAACTGATCTCCATTTTTTTATAGAAATTGCGCCGTTTCCGAAAATTTAAAGTCGCGGTAAAATCGAATGTTAGTTTTCATCGTTTTTGCATCGCGCGTAAGGAACGCTGCTAATTACATAAATTAGCAGTGTTTTCCAAAGCACTTAAGGACAGAAGCTACTTGAGCTATGGCAAGCAACCCTTCTAGGAGGACACTCCAAAAGCAAGCCATTGATCTCTAGTCTTGGGTAGTGCCATAGCCTCTCTACCATGGTCTTCCTCTGTCTTGGGGTAAAGTTCTCTTGCTTGAGGGTACACTCAAGCGTACTATTATCCGTTCCTTGTTTATATTTAACATCTAACGTTGTTACTGATCTTAAGATATTTTATATTGGTATTCATTACTTATAGCCTAAGTAAGTTATTTATTTCCTCACTTCCTTTCCTCACTGGGCTATTTTCCCTGTTGGAGCCCTCGGACTTTATAGCATCCTGCTTTTCCAAAGAGGGTTGTAGCTTAGCTAATAATAATAATAATAATAATAATAATAATAATAATAATAATAATAATTCAGTATACTTATAGAACTACTTACATGGAAGAACGTAATTTCGGTTTCCCCAAGAGCAAACAATAAAATTGACGTTGTGTTACCTAAGAACTGGCAGTTCAATGCGTATAATTGCGTTACTTGTGTCTATACGGAGTTTTGTGTGTTAGGTAACTTTTGACTGGGGAATTTGAAGCAAGATCTTTATACGCATTAACATGCGTTTATTGTTTTAGCTCACCTGACGCAAGTTCCCGGGGAGGGTTTACGCACAGCGATTTTGAAAATCACACCAGAACGAAACGATATTAAGCGTAAGCTTATGATATTCCTTGTGTTGTTGTTGTTGTTGTTGTCTTTTATGTTTAATTTTTTGGTAAATAGAAATCACACCTGACAAATGGATTCTGTTAATTCTAGGGGGCCACTCAATCTAAGTAATATGAGTCGTTTATAAATATAAATCACTCACTGAGAAAGTATTTCCTCTCTCATAACTATTCTTTTAAATTAACTGGACATTTTTATCATTTATTCTAGTTCTTTTGCCTACACTTAAAAATTTCCCGTAGAATATACGGTAATAATCCTGGAATAAATGTTGCCAGACATTTACCGTTTTTAAAAACAGATATATTGACGTAAACGAGTGATATTACGGTCACCAATCCGTAAAAAGATGATAACAAAGTTAGGTAAAACTACGGTCGCCTGTATTTTACTGTAATACGGCTGAGAACAGTATATTTTTTTACGAATTTACGATTAAAATTTTTTTTTTTTTTAAGTGTATATTGCATTGACATAATTCATGAGTTTCTAAATTTCTAATTTTAATTTTGTTTTTGTTTCGTTTTGCAGAATCGACGACGATGAACATATTGAGCAGATTGTGTCTGGAGCCAGCACCAAGCCCCAGGAGAAATGCGCCCTCATGTAAGAGCTACATCGGCGCCCCTACTCTATTTGCACCCTTTAAGTACAAGGTAGGTGACAAAAGATAACAATATACTGTTAAAGGTACCTATAGACACCTGTCACCCACTAATATACTAATATACAGTAAAATAAAATATTCAACCCATTTTCATGAACTCTTGTGTGTAACCGTGATAGTCTACGGATAGTTCACTCCATGTTTAAAAGATTACTTCTAGTCCCCAGACAGCCTTTCGATAGTGTTGTGATGGCCTGGTGGTAGCGTCTTTGCCTTGTGACTGCCAGACTGGGGTTCATGTCCTGCTCAAACTCGCTAGTTCCTTTGGTCGCTGTAGGCTCATCATCCTTGTGAGTTAAGGATGGGGGTGTTTTGTGGAGCATATAGGTGTATGTGATGAGTCATCTGCAGCCATTGCCTGGCCCTCCTAAATCCTACCTTGGGTGGAGAGGGCTAGGGTGCTGATCATATGTATATATAGCCAGTCTCTAGGGCATTGTCCTACTTGTTAGAGCAATGGCACTGCCCATTGCCTCTACCATTCACGAGTGGCCTTTAAACTTTAAACTTGTCCTTATGGAAGCTTTAAGTAGGCTACGGAGAGTACACTCCACGTTTAGAAGATTACTCCATGGTTCCAAGGCAGGCTTTCGATACTTTTGCTTATAGTAGCTTAAGTATAGTATAATCAGTACCCACAAAGACATAAATATCCACTAAGACTTCTTATTACACTTTGTAGGTCCTGGGGTAGTACATAACTTTTCTTGTGACGGGGTTTAATGTCATTTTTTTTACTGTTTGTAAAAAATTTACTACACAATGAAATATAGTAGATACAAGAATATATATATATATATGTATATATATATATATATATATGTGTGTGTGTGTGTGTGTGTGTGTGTGTTTGTGTGTGTACGCTTCCTGAGTGGGGATACCTTAACGTGGTGAAAGGGTTTTGTGTATCGCCATGATCAGCAAGGCTGTACTAGTCAGGGCCATTCATAATAGCTTGGTTTTCTGTGATAGATTAGTCAAAAGTCTCCCACCATCACCAGTCCGCAGTGGCCAGCGTGGTGATGAAAACGGGCTAAACCCCAGACATGAATAAGGACATGTCTGAGGCCTTTCTCCTGCAGTGGACTAGAAACGGCTTTATTTGTTTATATATATATATATATATATATATATATAAATATATATATATATAATTCATTCAGCTATGCTCCAAAAGGCACTATAAGAGTTGGAAGACCCAGGCCTACATGGCTGAGGACTATGAAGCGCGAAGTAGATGATGGATGGAGAAGTATTGAATTAAAAGCTCAAGATAGAGACAAATGGAGAAATCCAACCGAGGCCCTTTGCGTCAATAGGCGTATGAGGAGATGATGAGATATATATATATATATATATATATATTTATATATATATATATATATATATATATATATATATATATATATATATATTTATATGTATATATATATATATATATATATGTGTGTGTGTGTGTGTGTGTGTGTAGTTTAGAGTACATTTAGACCAAACAAAATACAAAGATTGAGTCTTAACATTTAATAATAATAGATTTGGTTGATACACTTAATTGAAATCCTGAAAAAATTAAAAATTTTAGGGCTAGACCTAATGCAATGAGAGACATTATAAAGCCTTTTTAACCATTATGAAATTAGCTGAATAAGGTGCTTTTTTGTTGACTTAAATAATGATTATTTTTTTAAATCCTTCAGTGTAGAATATTTGTATTTTTTCAGAAAGCTATCAGTACCAGAATTTGTGAAATAAAAAAAGAATTTCATGTCATAATGTTTCCCCCATTAAATTCAAAATAGATTATTATTTTGGGGCAGATTTATGAATGCAATTTTTTTTTCTCAATTTTCAAATAATTATTTTTGTAGATTTATTAATATATATATTTTTTTCTATAAATAAAAAAGAATTTCATGTAATGTTCCCCCATTAACTTCAAAATAGATCATTATCTTTTTGCAAATTTATTAATATAACTTTTTTCCTTTCTTCAAATTTTTTATTTTTTTTCCATTTCTACTAATTTATTAATATAATTTTTTTTTAATCATCAAAAATATTTTTTTTTTTTAAATTTATTAATATAATTTTCTTTTTTATCATCATCACAGGCGTGCCACTCTGACCCTCCACATCGCAGCCGTCCTGTCTTGGCCGCCAACCCCCTCCCTCCCTTTCCCTGGAGTCCTTTGGACCCCCCCTTCCTCATCCTACGACCCTACCCTTACACCTTAGGCTACACCTGCGCCCCCCCCCCCCCCCCCTCCACCCTTCCACCCACGGCCACCCAAACCTCCTCCGTCAACTCAAAACTGCCGCCCACAGCATCACGTCTCAGCCAGGAAGCGCCAGATCTCTCGAAATCCTCTGAGGACATTTAATGAGGACATTTAGTTTTGACGACAGATGAAATTCTTGATTTGTTTAACTCGTAAGTTTTGTTTATTGAGAATTTGGAAAAAGGGATGACCATATTTGCTTCTGGTATATAAAAAAAGAGGAATTGCATTTAAACCTTAACCCCAATCACTGAGGGAGTCGCTCCGAATGTGGAGAGTCGCTCCGATTCTGGAGAGTCGCTCCGATTTTAGAGTCGTTCCTCCCCAAGAGACCGGTTCCATTTTTTGGATCTTCGTGGCTGTTGAAGATGATGATGATGACTTAAGTAGATGACCTCCCTCGCCCTTCGTCAAGTCACTTTATATACAAATGTATGATACTGAATACTGTAGCGAAGAATGCAGTTGATTTAGATCTTTCAACTTAGTCTTTTAGAAAAGTATTTTCGAACTGCTTAATGGAACTTTTTATTTATGTGGAAACAGAAAGTGGACTGAGATTGGAAATGACAATCCTAAAAGCTCCTTTTCTCTCTCTCTCTCTCTCTCTCTCTCTCTCTCTCTCTCTCTCTCTCTCTCTCTCTCTCTCTCTCTCTCTTATGTCTATTACCTTAACACATTCGTGTTGATCTTCATCTTCAAAAAAATGCATCGATAATTTACATTTGACTTTTGTCTCTTTTAGTCCAGAGAAATCTCTCCTCTCTCTCCTCTCCTCTCTCTCTCTCTCTCTCTCTCTCTCTCTCTCTCTCTCTCTCTCTCTCTCTCTCTCAGTTTGATCAGGACGTATGTGCGCAGTTAACATGCGCAATACATCTATTTTCTTCTCAAAGACCTTTCGTAAATAAAACGAAACTCTTTTGGTAGAAGATATTTAGGACAGCCTCGTTTGAGGTGATTAATTCGTAAGACGTTACTTTCTACCACAGAAAACCAGTCAATGTTATTTAAAAAGTAAAAGAACAAGGGAGATTTGATGTTCGTATGGAATTAAAAGGGAAAAAAGTCTTTTCATTTCCAAGCATTAGAATTAACGTAGTCAAGAATTCTATTTTCAGTAAATAGAAAAAGGCTTTGATTAACATCAGGTTTAGGTTTCGAATCCATTAGTTCATTTTAGATATTAAAATCATAATTATTATTTGGTTATTATTACTAATGATTCATATGAAATACTTACTTTTGAGTAAAGAGTCATCAATATTATATCATAATCTTTCAAAGGAAACACACATGCCAAGGTTTTATAAGAACAGGAGATGAGAGTGATATTTTTGAGAGCTTCTATCGAGAAAATTTACTCCGTAACTCTTCAAGGAAGCGGTAATTAACTTAGCTTAGAGATAGACGCTTCAAGTTGGTCATCGAGACAAAGTCAGTTATAAGACATATTTTTAAGAGGAAATTTGAAAATGGAAGATGGAATTTTTGGTGTTAAACTCTAGCTTTTATGTTTTAATGTTTGTTTTATTGTTTTTTATTTCTGTGTCGATAGATTCCTGTGATCGAATGCATTTTAAGATAGTTTTGGTTCGTTGAATATATATATATATATATATATATATATATATATATATATATATATATATATATATATATATATATATATATATATATATATATATATATATATATATATATATATATATATATATATATATATATATATATATATATATATACAACTTTGAGTATCCTATTAGTATTTTTAATCAATATGAGATGCCATAGAACAACTGGAAAATGCTAAAATATTTAGCATTTCCAAAATCCTATTTTTCTTTTAACCTCTTATTTTTTCTTATCTAGAAAACGTTACTATCGTAATTAGGTTAATATGTACTTGATTTTCGAATGAAGGACAGATTTAAGAACCGAATTCTTCGTTGGATCTTATGGAAATAGAAACGTGATGTTTATCCCGTAGCCGGAGTTACAACTGAGAAACTCGACCAGCGATCGTTTTAATGATAACCTAATCATCGCGTAACTCTTCGTGCAAATCGTATTTGACTTGTGAGCTTAAATATCTTAGTACGCTTACTCGAGTGTATTCTCCTTTGTTGAAAAGTTATGGTACTAAGTTCAATTGGTTTATGTAGGGTCTTACAAGATGTCATACCATAGTAAGAATATTTTTCATTGTGCTGTAAGTGTAAGTTGAGTAAGGATTTTTTATTTCTTCGCTGTGACAAAAGAGAAAATTTATACTATTAAAGGATTTGTCACCGTTGAGAAGAGACTTGAAGGCATATCATTTGCTACTCAGAAGGGTTTTTGTAATTCATTTATACATCTGTCAGATAGCCTTATCAGAATAGGCCTTAGTTATGTAAGAATGACATTAATTTTTCTTTTCTAAAGCCCTGTCCACATGATCGAGCATGCCCTACGGACAAACAGTGATACCAGACCACAGTAGTTAGTAAGAATGAGGGTTAATGACGTCAGAAGCAGGAAAACCACAGACAGGTATCTGGCATCATACAGTGTTGCCAGATCCCTGCCTTTAGTTTTCCCGCTTCTGACGTTATCAACCCTCATTTTCACTAACTATTGTGGCCTGGTATCACTGTTTGCCCGTCGGGCACGCTCGATCGTATGGACAGGGGTTTAAATTCGATCTCTCTCGTTCCATATCTTCTTTACTCCCATATTATAAGTCCAGAGAGCCTCATCAGGTATGAGTTTAGAATTGTGTTGGCATAATGATAGATTCAAGTTAATCAGTCAACTTTACCATCATAACAACTGTGGTCATTGAAACCTGGATGGATTCTTATGACCATCACAAGTTACCCTCAACGTCAAATAGAAAAAAATCAGCTTATATTCTATTGTATTTCTACAGTTAGCTTTTTATGAAAAAAGTGAAATATTCAAGGAAATAAAAAAAAAAGTGATTTCCCATTTACCCTTGAAGTGTTTGCATGTACTTGTACGTGGTGTGCCTGAGAGTTAGAACGATGTATAGCCACCTGAAACACTTGTAAAATAATAAAAAAAAAAAACAGCTTCGTTAATGATAGAGAAATCTTTTGTGATAATTAACGTTTCGAGGAGACCCCCATATATTTATACTTAATGAACTGTCAATTTTATGTGATATTTCTATTGTTTCTGTACCCACGTGATTTAATTATGTCTGTAGCTCTTAAGTCTGTACAATTGATGTATCAAGAATGAATGCATTCTTGTTCGGTGTATTTCTAAGTCATTATATAGGGGATAAATATAAAAACGTGTCTGTGTGTGTATAAAATGTGGAGGGGTCGGTAACAGACATGTGTTCATAATGAGTATAAATCGCTTTTATGTGAGGCGGAATTAACTGACCTTATAATGCTGTGCCATGAAGACTTCGTTTGGATATCTGAGAGTTAGGAAAACTTGGCTTGTTGAAAATAGCGTTTATATCAGTTTTATTTTTTTCTTAGGTTTTTCTGTAATAGTTATAATGCAGGTGGGTTTTTTTCCCTGCATTGCTTTTTAAGAAACTTCAGCTACTTGATAGGAATATTGCAAGGGAGTTGATATAAAAGAAAGATACGTTTGAGCACAGTATACATTGTAAACTAAATGAAAAAAAATATATAATCCTATATTTTCTTCTAAACACGTCACGTCGCGTGAAACTGATCAAGCTAATTTCTAGTGAGCTGTTTTAGAAAAAAAAAGCTAATTCCTTTTATCTCATCCATCTCAAGTGAATGGATGTCAGCACTAGACTTAACATTGTACATAGATATTCATTTTGTATATTGCCTTAAAACCCTCTTAGCTTTTTATAGATATATAATTATAAATTATCGCTCGAGAACAGCTGTCATATAATGAAAGCTTCTGTATTTTATTTTTTCCTGAAACTGACTCCTAGGTTCTATTTACACAGGGCGGTTTTTTACCTCACGGTTTTTTTTTTTCAGCTGAAATTGCCTTCAAGGCCCAGTTCACACAGGTTGTTTTTTTTTTAATTTTTTTCCTTAAACCGACTCCTAGGTTCTATTCACACGGCGGTTTTTTCATAGCTGAAATTACCTCATAGGTCCAGTTCACACTTGGCGGTTTTTCAACGCGCGGTTTTTTTTTTTAGTTGAAAATTCCTCCTAGTTCACACTGGGTGGATTTTCACCGCAAATTCAATTATTGTTTATGGAATCGTTGACACATAACGTCTATAAGCAATAATTGAATTTGCGATAGCTCGTGTTAAACCGTGCGGTGAAAAACCGCCAACCTTATTTTATTTGTTTTAAGGTTTTATTTATTTGTGAATGATTTTTGGATCGTATTTTTTTAAAAGCATATTTTGTCATATATCTGGAAAAACATTATATCTGTTAATTATGATCAAGAGTTATTTCTCTCGGGTCGTAGCATTTGTGGAAAACATATTATTTATCTCTTATCTGGAAGACACTTGTATATATTAATTATGATCAATGATCAAGAGTTATTTCTTTGTGGAAGATTTATTTTTATTATGATGAACTATCAGGAGCATTTTCAAGGTATATCCGACAGTTACGGTCATATATCAAGATTTTTTTTTCATTATTTTTTTTTTTACACTTGTTAATTCATTAACCCTAAACAAGATCATTTTTTTGTTCACTTTTATTGAAGAAAAGGTTTATTCATTTAACACTTTTGTTAGATTATATGCCCTAGACGTCATTTTTTTTTTTTTTTTCAAATCCACCAATTGGCTTTTTTAATTTTACATTTGTTAAATCATATTCCCTAACTGACATTACATCTTTAAAATTCACGTTTTACAGAAGAAATATGCATATTCAATCTACACTCGTAAAATAAATCGCCCTTTTTTTTTTAGAAATATGCTTATTCAATCTACAGTTTTGTTAAATCATATGCTGTAACTGAAATTATTTCCTCAAAATTCACCTTTTATAGAAGAAATGGGCTTATTCAATCTACACTTTTGCTAAATCATATGCCCTAACTGACATTATTTCTTTAAAATTCACCTTTATAGAAGAAATATGCTTAATCATTTTACTCTTTTTTTGTAAAAAACTTGCCCTAACTGACATTTTTCTTTAGAATTCACCTTTATTTCTTCAATAAGCTTATTCAATCTACACTGGCAAGAGCCCGTGTCTTACACTAGGTAAGGCAATCTACACACACACAATCTACACTTTTGTTAAATCCTATCATGCCCCAGATTGTATTATAATCATCTTTATTAATGAACTATGCCTCAACGATCCTCCCATTCCGTTGAGCAAATGATCCAGACGCTTTCATTATATAACCCTGTTTATGAATAAAAATGGTTTAGAGCCTCCGCCGTGTATACGTTGATTGAGCATTTTACAGTCAAAGATTGAGTGTTTTCAGACAAATACCAAAAGATGCTAAGGACATCGAGACGCAAGGACACTCCCTCCCCCTTTCTCCCTCTTCTCCCTCTCTTACCCCTCCCCCTTTTATTTTAAGGGAGGAACAAGTGTTCCCACTGGGTCATCTTTGTCCTTGGCATCTTGATACAAGTAGCGGCTGTTTTTTCCTGTAGTTCTGGAATCGTTGTTTGAACCAGCCCTTGTACAATAAAGTCTTCTAAATAAAACTCAAATAGACTGTTTGTTGTTTCATTTTAACCTTCTTTGTTTATTTAATATATATTTGTTTAATATATATTTGTATTTATGCATACAGACAAATATAAATTTTATTGCAGTTATAATACCCAATTGTATAATATACATATATGTATATATAAATATACGTTTAACGCAGTCATAATATCCAATTGTCATCTCTTTAAACGGTGAAAAGTATGGCTCAAACCTGCATTAATTTGATATATATTTATATAAACATAAATATTAATTTCATTGCAGTTATGATACCCAATTGCATAATATACTGTATATTTATACATGCAAATATACATTTAATGCAGTCATAATACCCAATTGCCATCTCTGTAAACAGTTAAAATTATGTCTCAAGAAGAAAGATTGGTAATATGAGTGAAAAATAAATGGATAAATTATATAAGAAGATTTACAAATAAAATTAAAGAAAAAACTAAATATTTATTCAAAGCTAATGACACCTAACAGTTAATACCCTATTTAAACTACCGTAGTGGTAGCGAAGCAGTTAAACAATGGGTTGTCGGATAGCTGTACTTCCAGAGAAAAGTAAACAAATCAAGCCATTTGGCCAACGACAGAGCTACGGTGAACACGCCGGAGAGATTTCTTCATGTAAGTTGAATAGTTCCATTTCAGGTTAATTTTGGAACTCCATGTGTTTTAGAATTAAGATCGTGGTATTTCGAATTTACTGTTTTGTCTGATTGTGTGGGGATTTGCCGAAGGCCTTTTCCGCGTTAAGATACAATTTCTCAGATTTTTAACTTGAGAACGCCTTGATTACCTCCGGCAAATTTAGAACGCCTTGATTAGCTCCGCTAATTTTAGAACTCCTTGATTATCTCCGACAAATTTAGAACGGCTTGATTACCTCCAGCAAATTTAGAACGCCTTGATTATCTCCGGCAAATTTAGAACGCCTTGATTATCCGGCAAATTTTGAACGCCTTGATTACCTCCGCCAATTTTAGAACGCCTTGATTACCTCCGTTTACTTTAGAACGCCCGTATTACCTCCGCCTAGAACGCTGTGGTTACCTCCGCCTAGAACGCTGCGATTACCTCTGCCAACTTTAGAACGCCGAAGTTGGAAGGAGGTTATGTTTTAACCCCTGTTTGTGTGTGTGTTCGTTTGTGAACAGCTTCCTGGCCACAATTTCAATCGTAGAGTAATGTAACTTGAAGGCATTAACTTTTATGTAAAAAGCTGGAAAGGGTTAAATTTTGGAATGTCAAGGTCACGATCAAACAAAATGTCAAATTCACGTTATCAGTCATAAGTTTGGACATCGATGTCACAGAGACTTCAAAACTTGGTTCATATTTGAGTCTATGAATATCCACGCCAGTTAATACACGTTAAGGTCAAGGTCGAGAAATAAGTTGCCGTGGCGGAGGTCTAGGTTCTACTGAGTCCCCCTGTAGTTTTTTTTTTTTTTAAGGTTTTGTTTAGTGTCTAGAAACCTTTAGTTGTCACCACCCTGTATATTTCCAGGTGATATGTCTTATAGCCTGGCCCAGTTGCATGTAAGTGATGTTTTAGTTTACAGGTGTTTAACATACAAATACTTTAGGCTTTACCAAGAACTTTTATTTCGGACGAATTTTCAAAGGTTGTGTTTTGCCTATCTTGAAATTTTCCAGGTAATTATGTATGTTATAGCCCTGCCCAATTGTATTTTCATATTTTTTTTTAGGTTATCGGGTAGATAACAAACAAATCTTTATTAGCTTTACCAAGAACTTTTATTTCGGACGAATTTTCAAAAGTTGTGCTTTGCGTATTTTAAAATTTCCTAGGTAATGATATATTTCATAACCTTGTCCAATTGTTTGCTCATGTTGTTTTTAGGTTATCGGGTAGATAACATACAAATACTTTTTAGCTTTACGAAGAACTTTTATCTCGGACGAATTTTCAGGTTCTTAGCGTAGAAAAATTATCCCTTGTATCTTCAAAAATATTTAATAAAATCATTTTCGATGAGAATGATAGCCGACCATCACCCTCTTGTTCCAAGTGAACCGTTTATGGTATAGTTAACTTCATAAACATTCGATCAATTCATGAGTTAATATGCCCCAGATGCTGTTAGTCATACAAACTGAGAAAAGTGTAACAAGAACTAGTGCTCCAACATCTCTTATAACGAATTCAAGTTTCGCCATAAATTAAAGTATATGCTTACTTTTACTGGTTTATTTCTCGCCCTCCATCAGACACTAAGAGTCTGTTCAGGCGGGCCTTGGTGTGTGAAAATAATTTCTTTCCAGTTAATATTTTGCTCTGTATCTTTTCAGTTATTCGCTAGCATTTGTGTTCAGGCTTAATAGTTTTCAGATCACTATTATAACAATTTCCAAACTTTACAAAACTCGAGATATATTTTAGCGGTAACGAGGAATTTGTTAATAATAGTTTTGAGTGAACACTGAAACACTTGAGTGAATAAAGGTGTAAGGTGTATTTTAAGGACCTTGGTCGAGTGAATAAAGGTGTAAGGTGTATTTTAAGGACCTTGGAATACACCTTACACGGCCATCGATTGCCAGTCAAAACGCCCACACCGTAATGCGGATATGGAAATTTTTCCCATAGACCTTTCTTCTCCATACATTTGTTTTTCCTCCTTACACTTTTTTCCATACATTTGTTTTTCCTCCATACACTTTTTTTCCATACATTTGTTTTTCCTCCATACACTTTTTTTCCATACATTTGTTTTTCCTACATACACTTTTTTGCTCATCAAATTGACTTTACTTTAATTGCTCAAGAAAATATCTCGCCTGACACCAGATGTTTTTTTTTTTTTTTTTTGTGAATATAGTTTTATTAGATGCGACCCTACCTTCTACATACTTAACTAACCTAACCTTGAAAATAATTTACCTAAACCTCCCCAAGAAAAATGTCAGTCTTGTAATTAATAAAAGGTATTATATAGATATTATCTTCTTTCTGCTCGGGCCATTTGATAACTTTGATACGAATCTTGATTTATATTTAATTATAAATTAACCTTTCGCAGAGGAGATACCTTAACGTGGTGAAAGGGTTTGCGTCTTACCATAATTAGCAAAGCTGTACTAGTTAGGGCTAATCAGGCTAATCATTACTACCGATAGTAATGCTAGATATTTCCATACGAATTTTAAATAATTTTTCAATATAAGTTTTACACAATATATAAAAAGTACAAAAAGGGTACAGAACCTAACAAACCCACCCAAGTTCCCAGGTCACAAAACTCACGTATGTACTGGGAATGTTAAAATAAGCAACGTTACCAATGATACACAGTGTTAACAACGTTACAAAGGCATTGCTAATGGTAGCAATGCTACGGTAATATTATCATGTATATTTTAATGAATTGTTCCATACACACTTTACACAATATATAAAAAGGTAAAAAAGGGCTGTTGGTCACCTCTGCATATTCCCTATATAGCCTCAGGACACAGCACGCTGAGGACAGTAGCACTTTGGGTTAGTCATTTAAATGGTATTTATCCATATTTGCGTTTGCCAAAAAGAAAAAAAAAATATACCAAAAATTCGCATAGACGTTTTTCCATTGTATCCATAATCAATTTTATCAAAAGCTGCTGTATTGAATAGTACAGAGCGAATTTTGTATGGAGGTATGAATCTTGAAGTAAACTTTAAAACTTAACATTTCTTTTCCTGGTGTTTTCCAGGCAAACATCTGTACGAGTTAGTTTACTTATTTATTTTACTTACTTTTTTTCTGGTCCTATCACACAGGGGAGCCCTACGCACTACTACAGTGCATACATGAACAGTTTAGCGTATACGTTGTTAGTCATTTTGCGTATCGTACAGCACATTATCGAAGCACTTGGAAAGCAATAAAGTCTTTAGTCTTTTGGGTGTCTAGTGGGAGCTTGTTTTATAGTCTTGGGGTCGCATATATGAAAGCTCTAGAACCTACAGTACAGTAGACATAATATACCTTGGATCTAATAATTTTAAACCATCTGTAACTATTCTCGTGTCGTCAAGATGCGTTGGCTGTTCGATGTGTAAGCCCTAGCTATTATCTTCGATATATTGGACGTCCGGTTCTGATAACTTGATGGGTTATTGTACATAACTTAAACTATACTAGCTTTAATAGTCAGAATGTTTAATTCAATTAGTATAGGAGTAATCTTATCTCTGGGGGAGATATCCTGAGAAGGCCTTGGTTAGTGCCCAACTTTGGAACTACACTTGGTTACGTTTTTTTCGATATTGTAACGTTAAGGGCCGTGATTCTGGTAACCTGTTTTTACGAAGTCACTTTTCACGAGAAGTAAAGTGGTTTTAATTTCCTCTAAAGTCTTATTCATGTTAAATCAGATCGTTCATTTCTAATAAGCTAATGCTATTATAAGCTATTACAAAAATAAGGGAGAAAATAGTAATTTCCTTATTTTACGTAGCAGGACATACGAGATTTGTTACTCGTGCAGGTTTAAAGGCCGCTCATGAATAGCAGAGGGAAGGGACAGTGACATTGTCCTATCGAGCAGGACAATGCCCTAGAGACTGATCATATACTGTACATAAGATCAGCGCCCAAGCCCCCTCTCCACCCAAGCTAGGACCATGGACGGCCAGGCAATGGCTGCTGATAACTCAGCAGATAGACCTATAGGATACCCCAAATCCCTCATCCTTAGCTCACAAGGATGGTGAGGTTGCAGTGACCAAAGAAACTATTGAGTGGAGCGGGACTCGAACCCCAGTTTGGCGTTCACCAGTCAGGGACGTTACCACATCGGCCACCACAGTGAAAGAATTTATATTGCCATTCATTCTTGTATCAGATGAGAGGTTTAGAATCTTAGGCAATGTTTTCTTGGGCAATTACAAAGATCCCCATGTACATAGTCTTGGGGAACATAAAAATTGAAACTAGATTATATGGCCAAAAGGAGTGGAAGCAAATACATTGGAAAAAAATTTTGAAATATATTCTGGAAATAAATTATTTTCACACGCCAAGGACCGCCTGAACAGACTCTTAGTGTCTGATGGAGGGCGAGAAATAAACCCCTGAAAGTAGTAGTAATTTAAACCAAATTAGTTTATAGTTACTTTTGCTAATGATACCAGAGATTTTCATATAATTTTTGCCTTTGTATAAGGGCTGTGGTGGTCAGTTGGAAACGCCCCTGTCTGCCTATCCGCGGGACTGGAGTTCGAGTCCTGCTCAAGCTCCATTGTTTCTTGTGTCGACAACCTCACCGTCCTTGTGAGTTAAGGATAGGTGTTTTGGGGTAGCCTATAATCTACCTGTTGAGTCATCAGCAGCCATTACCTGTCCCTCCCTGGTCCTAGCATGGGTGGAAAAAAGGGACCATGGCTGATCATATGTGTATATGGGCAGTCTGTCAGTCTGTAGGGCAATGTCACTGTCCCTTACCTCTGCCATTCATGAGCGGCCTTTTAACCAATTTATTATTGAAGACCGTATTGAAATACTTACTTGTATACTTGTTTTGGTTTTAAATCCAACCCTCCACTGAAGTCGAGTGAACTACTTCTCGGGCGGGTCCATATCAATCATTTAACGAAACATTTTCATTATAACTTATACAATTCTTTGATTGTAGCATCTTCCAAATCATATGATCTTGTGAAAAGTAATGTCTTTAGTTTCTTCTTGCCGTTGCGAGTTACATAACGATGTGGTCTGCTACTGGTAACTTGTATTAACAGACCGTCACTCTTATCTTTAAAGGGAAATAACCGGGCTTTTAACTTTTCGTTTGAGGTCTTAAAACATGTTAAATCGAATAAATTCATATCTAATATCTTAATACGAATACGATTATTATAGAAATAAGTAAGCTATCGTCCTGCATAAAGTTATGTAAACCAGAAAAAGTAAATAACAGTTTATGCTTTTTCATTATTTTTGTGGAGTTTACAAAGCTCTGAATGAATGTTGGCGTAGAAAAACGAAAATAAAATTACCGTAGTTATTTTTATGGTCTCAATGAGAGGTAGCATGACGTTCCGCATTGACGAATTGTTGTTAGGTGTAGCTAGTCTTGTGGTAAACTTCTTAACATAAAGAATAAATAAAAAGGACATTAAAGTAGATTTCCGAATCGTTTCCTTAACAAATGTTTGTTGTTGTTTATGGTGTTCCGTTGCTATATATAATTTGACTTCGCCTCCGATCTTGCAAGTTTTTTAACTTCCTGCTCTACTCTCTGGGGGCAGTGTATCTACATGTAGCCTATTATTATTATTATTATTATTATTATTATTATTATTATTATTACTACTACTTGCTAAGCTACAACCCTAGTTGGAAAAGCAGGATGCTATAAGCCTAGGGGCTCCAACAGGGAAAATGACCCAGAGAGGAAACGGAATAAGGAAAACTCAAATATTTTAAGAGTAACAATATTGATATAAATATCTCCAAAGTAAACTATTAAAACTTTAACAAAACAAGATGAAGAAATAAGATAGAATAGTGTGCCCAAGTTAAGGTATCTCCACACAGAATATAAATGTATAGATATATAGATGTTAGATAAGACTGATTGCAGTACGGGAGAGAAAGGGAGAAGCCATTGAACAGGGGGGGGGGGGGGGATGAACGCGGCCTCATTTAAGACACTCTTGAAATTTCAAGTACGAAAGCTAACGATTCCCCCACGTCCCAGAGAAAGGTCTGCCCGATGTGCGATAATGAATATGCCATCGTAACTATAGCCGTTTATGTTGTGATTTTGACGGATAATAAGTTTTCGATTATTTAACTTTTAGTTCCTTTTCATTTAGTCACGTAGTAAAGAGTTATCCTCTCATCATTTAGTTAATGATGGTCGTAAACTGTATTATTTTAAAACAAGGTAACAAAGACTTTATCTTGATTAAATATCATATTGAGTGTACAATTAAACAGAGGAAATTATATAATTTCTATAATTTTTCGTCTTAAGTGATTAGCATAAGTAGGTAGTGCTGTCTCTCTAGGCTTTGTGCGGGAAAAATGTCAGAACACATTGTCAGTTCATTGGTTTATGGTTTATAATTAGAAGCGGCGTGTTTTATTCACATAATCTTATTGTTTTTTTTTTTTTTTAATCGCAATATGGGTGTAAGGGATTTGAGGGATGGAGTAAAGGTTTGCTGTATACAATTTTATAACGGTTGTTGTGTACTGTACTGTGATAAACAGTTTTGTACTGTACTGTGATATACAATTATTGCTTACTGCACTGTGATAAACAGTTATTGCTTACTGTACTGTATAAACAGTAATTGTCTACTGTACTGTGATAAACAGTTGTGTATTGTACTATGATAAGCAGTTATTGCTTACTGTACTGTAATAAACAGTTATTGTCTACTGTACTGTACTAAAGCCATTGCGTACTGTACTGTGATAAATAGTTATTGTCTCCTGTACTGTGATAAACAGTTGTGTACTGTACTGTGATAAACAGTTGTGTACTGTACTGTGATAAACAGTTTTGTACTGTACTGTGATAAACAGCTATTGCTTACTATACTGTATAAACAGTCATTGCGTACTATACTGTGATAAAAAGTTATTGTCTACTGTACAGTGATAAAGTTATTTTGTACAGTACTGTGGTAAACAGTTATTGCGTACTGCACTGTGATAAGCATTTATTGGGTACGGTACTGTGATAAACAGTTATTGTCTACTGTACTGTAATAAACAGTTGTTTACTATACTGTGATAAGCAGTTAGTCCACTGTACTGTGATAAACACTTATAGTGTACTGGACTATGATAAACAGTTATTGCGTACTGCGCTGTGATAAATAATTAATGTCTACTGCACTGTGATAAACAGTTATTGGATACTGTACTGTGATAAACAGTTATTATGTACTGTACTTTGGCATCGCACCTGCTTCCATATTGAAAGTCAAATTAGGCCTCTTGTGGCGGTTTGAATAGTAATTATCCTAAACACATCGACCTGTACTCGGTAATTTCAAAGTTCTGTTCCTTAGTTTACATATTTCTGATATCTTGGAACAGTTTTTTTTTTTTTTCCTGGATTAAGTCTGCCATAGGTAGTAGGTTGGCCAGGGCACCAGACACCCGCTGAGATACTTCCGCCCGAGAGTTAGGCTTAGAAAGCTTCTATAATGTTTAAAAAGCTTCCAGAAGACTTAAAATTTCTGCCAGATCTTTGCTCAGAGAGGATCTATAACGTTTAATACGATTGTGGGTTCTTTGACTGGCCAGACAGTACTATATTGGATCCTTCTCTCTGGTTAAGGCTCTTATTTCCTTTTCCTACGCAAGGAATAGTCTAGCGTATTCTCTCCACATTCTCCTCTTTCTTCATACACCTGACAACACCAATATTACCAAACAATTCTTCTTCGCTCAAGGTCTTAACCACTGCACTGTAATTGTTCTATGGCTACTTTCCTCTTGGTAAGGGTAGAAGAGAGACTTTAGCTATAGTAAGCAGCTTTTCTAGAAGGAGAACACTCCAAAATACAACCATTGTTCTCTATTCTTGGGTAGTGCCATAGCCTACCATGGTTTTCCACTGTCTTGGGTTAAAGTTCTCTTGCTTAAGGGTATACTCAGACACACAATTCTATCTTATTTCTCTTCCCCTTGTTTTTTTAAGCTTTTATAGTTTATATATGAAAGATCTAATTTAATGTTGTTACTGTTCTTGAGATATTTCATTTTAATGCTCATAATTTCTCTTGTTTAATTATGTCCTTGTTTCCTTTCCTCACTGGGGTATTTTTCCCTGTTGGAGCCCTCTGGCTTATAGCATCTTGCTTTTCCAACTAGGGTTGTAGCTTAGCTTGTAATAATAATAATAATAATAATTCAGCATTTCACATCGCATATTTCTCGTTTATTGTCAAATCCACATTATCGAACTACTTTGAGCAGTGGTTCCCAACCTTTTTTCTGTCATTTCCCCCCTGCACCCAGTTCAACCATCCAGATTTCCCCCTTCATGCCCTGCCCAGCCCTCATGCCCACTCGCCTGCCTCAGAAATGGGCATGATATTCCAATTCTCCCCTTGAATATCATGTCAGTGAGAAATGATATGATCATATCTCAATTGAATGGCTAACAACAAATTACCGCACGTACTATGTGGACATTTTCCGCTTGTTTTAGTTAGTAGGTAGTGTAATTATTTCCCCACTGGAAGCTTAAAATTTTCCCCCAGGGGGAAATTTTCCCCAGGTTGGGAACCACTGACTTGAGCACAGAAACATCTTCAGTTTCCTCTTGAAAGCCTTAATATCTCCAGTCTTTCTGATATCTAGTGGGAGCTAAGGTTCACAATCGAAAGTCAAGTCTTCTGTGCCTAGTGATTTGGCTGGAATTTGGCTGGATATTCATTACCTGAAGTCTACTTGAATGTAGAGATTTTATAACATGCTATTTCTAGGTTTTCCGATTTTGTCATGTGTTCGTTTGTTCCATTCCTACTATCTAGATGATTGGAGTTAGCTTTCGGTGTGGTCTAGAATTCCTTTATACTTGCTTACTTGTTTTGGGTTTAAATCCAACCCTCCACTGAAGTCGAGTGAACTACTTCTCGGGCGGGTCCATATTAATCATCTAACGAAAGATTTTCATTATAACTTATACAATTCTTTGTAGCATCTTCCAAATCATATGATCTTGTGAAAAGTAATGTCTTTAGTTTCTTATTAAATTCAATTGCTCCCTTTAGATCCTTCATTTCAGTTGGCAGTTTATTATAATGTCTAGGCGCACAGTAGGAATGCTATTTTTCCCTGTTGGAACCCTTGGGCTTATAGCATCTTGCTTTTCCAACTAGGGATGTAGCTTGGCTAATAATAATAATAATAATAATAATAATAATAATAATAATAATATCACAGTGTTGAAGGTGGTGAGCCCTTTTCTCAAGCTTGAGTCTGAGTGATGCGTTTCCTAGTTCGTAATTATTTTTATTTCTACATATTCCACCTGGTACTACAAGAGTTAATTTGTACTATTAGTCTACCTTGTACCCTGTGTACACCACTCTCATTGCCTTGTACCATTCCCAATCTGAACCTCTTGTACAGTTGTCTTCATTAATTCCGTTACACTGACGTCTCCTTTTCTACCTAGCCTAACCGTACCACTGATAAATTCTGCATTACTTATACCAGTGTTTTATACAATTTGTTGCACCTGCTCTACTCTGTACCACTTTTACTACGGCGGTTTGTATATACTTTACTTTTACTTTTAGGGGTTTATTTCTCGCCCTCCATCAGACACTTAGAGTCTGTTCAGGCGGGCCTTGGTGTGTGAAAATAATTTCTTTCCAGTTAGAGTCTGTTCAGGCTGGCCTTGGTGTGTGAAAATAATTTCTTTCCAGTTGATATCTTGCTCTGTATCTTTTCAGTTATTCGCTAGCATTTGTATTCAGGCTTGATAGTTTACAGATCACTATTATAACACTTTCCAAAGAGATAAGTTTTCGGGTTTTTCTTGTACAACTACGTCACTAACTACCAGTCTCTAATATTGTCCCACTTGTTCCGTTTAAATGTCACTCATGAATGGCAATGGCAAGGGGGCAGTGACAAAGACCTAGCAGGACAATGCCCTAGAGTTAGACTGACCATATATACATATGATCGGCGCCCAAGCCCCCTCTCCACCCAAGGTACTTCATCAATCAGTACCGTATGTAGGACATTGTAGCATTTTACAACCATCACAGCAAAGTCCTTCAAATTATTAAAATGATTAATATTAAGATTATTGATATTAT
>NC_090732.1:170305009-170325009 GCF_036898095.1 Palaemon carinicauda | reverse complement strand
TCGACTACTGTAGCTCTCTCTCTATTACTGTAGCTCGCTCTCTCTCTCTCTATTACTGTAGCTCGCTCTTTCCCTCTCTACTACTGTAGCTCTCTCTCTCTCTCTCTCTGCTACTAACTCTCTTTCTCTCTCTACTACTGTAGCCCTCTATCTCTCTCTACTACTGTAGCCCTCTATCTCTCTCTACTACTGTAGCTCTCTCTCTCTACTATTGTAGCTCTCTCTCTCTACTACTACTACTGTAGCCCCCTCTTTCTCTCTCTACTACTGTAGCCCTCTTTCTCTCTCTACTACTGTAGCCCTCTCTACTACTGTAGCTCTCTCTTTCTCTCTTTATAACTGTAGCCCTCTCTTTCTCTCTTTACTACTATACCCCTCTCTTTCTCTCTATACAACTGTAGCCCTCTTTCTCTCTCTACTACTGTAGCCCTCTCTTTCTCTCTCTACAACTGTAGCCTTCTCTTTCTCTCTCTACAACTGTAGCCTTCTCTTTCTCTCTCTACTACTGTCTTTCTCTCTCTACTACTGTCTTTCTCTCTCTACTACTGTAGCTTGCCCTATCTCTCTATTACTGTAGCTCTCTCTCTCTCTCTCTACTACTGTAGCTTGCCCTATCTCTCTACTACTGTAGCTCTCTCTCTCTCTACTACTGTAGCTTGCCCTATCTCTCTACTACTGTAGCTCTCTCTCTCTACTACTGTAGCTCCCTCTTTCTCTCTACTACTGTAACGCTCTTTCTCTCTCTACAACTGTAGCCCTCTCTTTCTCTCTCTACTACTGTAGCCCTCTCTTTCTCTCTCTACAACTGTAGCCCTCTCTTTCTCTCTCTACTACTGTAGCCCCCTCTCTCTCTCTACAACTGTAGCCCTCTCTTTCTCTCTATACAACTGTAGCCCTCTCTTTCTCTCTCTACTACTGCAGCCCTCTTTTTCTCCCTCTACAACTGTAGCCCTCTCTTTCTCTCTACTACTACTCTAATTGCCCTATCTCTCTACTACTGTAGCCCTCTCTTTCTCTCTCTACTACTGTAGTCCTCTCTTTCTCTCTACTACTGTAGCCCTCTCTCTTTCTCTCTCTAATACTGTAGCCCTCTCTCTTTCTCTCTCTACAACTGTAGCCCTCTCTTTCTCTCTCTACTACTCTAGCTTGCCATATCTCTCTACTACTGTAGCCTTCTCTTTCTCTCTCTACTACTGTAGCCTTCTCTTTCTCTCTCTACTACTGTAGCCCTCTCTTTTACTCTCTACTACTGTAGCCCTCTCTTTCTCTCTCTACTACTGTAGCCCTCTCTTTCTCTCTCTACTACTGTAGCCCTCTCTTTCTCTCTTCTACTCTAGCTTGCCCTATCTCTCTACTACTGTAGCCTTCTCTTTCTCTCTCTACTACTGTAGCCCTCTCTTTCTCTCTCTACTACTGTAGCCCTCTCTTTCTCTCTCTATAACTGTAGCCCTCTCTTTCTCTCTCTACTACTGTAGCCCTCTCTTTCTCTACTACTGTGGCCTTCTCTTTCTCTCTTTACAACTGTAGCCCTCTCTTTCTCTCCACTACAACTCTAGCTTGCCTTATCTCTCTACTACTGTAGCCCTCTCTTTCTCTCTACTACTGTAGCTCTCTCTCTCTCTAATACTGTAGCCCTCTCTTTCTCGCTCTACTACTGTAGCCCTCTCTTTCTCTCTCTACTACTGTAGCCCTCTCTTTCTCTCTCTACTACTGTAGCCCCCTCTCTCTCTCTACAACTGTAGCCCTCTCTTTCTCTCTATACAACTGTAGCCCTCTCTTTCTCTCTCTACTACTGCAGCCCTCTTTTTCTCCCTCTACAACTGTAGCCCTCTCTTTCTCTCTACTACTACTCTAGATTGCCCTATCTCTCTACTACTGTAGCCCTCTCTTTCTCTCTCTACTACTGTAGCCCTCTCTTTCTCTCTCTACTACTGTAGCCCTCTCTTTCTCTCTCTCTCTCTACTACTACTGTACTCTCTCTCTACTACTGTAGCCCTCTCTTTCTCTCTCTACTACTGTAGCTTGCTCTATCTACTACTGTAGCTTGCTCTATCTCTCTACTACTGTAGCCCTCTCTTTCTCTCTCTACTACTGTAGCCCTCTCTTTCTCTCTCTACTACTGTAGCCCTCCCTTTCTCTCTCTACTACTGTAGCGCTCTCTCTCTCTCTCTACTACTGTAGCTCACTCTCTCTACTACTGTAGCTCGCTCTCTCTCTACTACTGTAGCTCGCTCTCTCTCTACTACTGTAGCTCGCTCTCTCTCTACTACTGTAGCTTGCCCTATCTCTCTATTACTGTAACCCTCTTTCTCTCTCTACTACTGCAGCTCTCTCTCTTTTACTCTACTAATGTAACTTGCTCGCTCTCTCTCTCTACTAAGTAAGATTTCCAGTAACCAAGGCTTTTTCAGAAATATCTGTAATACCACGATGCATAAAATATAATTTTCTGGAATAATTCGACCACACGAACAATCTGTTACTGAAAATCTTTTTTCCAGACTATATTGCAAAGTTAGCATAATTCCACACTTTATTTTAAGTGATGAAATCGTTCAAAGTGTCAATATTAGTGTTTTTTTTTTTCAAAGGACCATCTTGGGCCGGTTCGTACATGAAAGTAATCGCTAACAATCACCAGCTCTGGTTAGTTGGTAAATATTTAACCGCTGATCTAAAATGACCAGTTGTATCAATAGTCACATTATTTGCCAAAGATTATTGCCTTTGATGTATTTCTGTCTTGGCATTCCTTTTCTAATTTCCCCTTCTGAATTCCTCCGCTTATAGCAGACAAAAGCCACGTAATGCCTGGTGTGATAGGGGGTCACTGCCTAGTAAAGTAGTTAGTAATTTCATAGGGCTCTTAACTAAAGACAATTTTAGTACTGTAAGGACCTCCGTGTGGTGGTTGTTTTAAACATTCCGGGTTTCAATTCTCAAATCTTTTTTGATCTTGCATTTTCCATGAGCAGATAAACAATTCTGAAAGTTGTTTAATAGATGTAGACCTGAGGGTTGTTACTTGGTCAATATACAGTAGTTAAGGAATGGTCAGGTAGAAACTCTTATTTTTGAACAAATTCTTGGTATTATATTTTAATAATAGTGCATATATTCTACAACTATATGAATGTGATTAATGTGCCAACTAAAGAATTTATCTTACAATGATAGCCATTGGGATATTTGTTATATAGTTCTAAACTGATTATGAAATAGTATTTTGATTGGCCGAGTTATGCAGAGAGTTCACAGTTCCTAAGCTATTTGTGCCCACTAAAGAATTTATCTTAAAGGAAAGTCCTTAGGATATTTGTTATATGTCTTAATTAGTATTTTGATTGGCTGAGTTAGGCAAATTGTTCACAGTTCCCAAGCTAAATAAAGTACATTTCTTGAACAATCCCTATCCGAACAAATGGTTAATGAACAAGGGACGCTTTCTTGAACAATCCCAATCCGAACAAATGGTTAGTGAACAAGGGACGCTTTTTTTACCTTTTCCTCAATCAAAGTTATCCAAGTGATTTCTAAATACTTGGAAAATATTCCCTTTTCAAGGACTACAAATAAGTCTTAAATCGTCCCTTTTCAATGACTAAAAATAGTCTTAAATCGTCCCTTTTCAAGGACTAAAAATAGTCTTAAATCATCCCTTTTCAAGGACTACAAATAGTCTTGAATTGTCTCTTTTTAGGACTAAAAATAGTCTTACCTCAGGACTCAATGAAAAAATATACACTGGCCGTCAACATCAATTTATTTAATATCAGGAAGGTGTGTATAATAACAGAGAAAAGTGAATTTACAAAATGTACAGAGCAAGTTATTTACAAAACATGATAACGATGAATCTAACTGGACACGAACACCATGTGTAGATACATTCAAACTTAAGACCTCTGCCCCCCACCCCCCTAAACACACTCCCCCATTTGTATGGTCTTTTAACAAAGATTGCGTATCAAGCTCGGGAACTTGCTTGAAGGCTTTTAAAAGTACAGTAGTCGTTTTCTGTATCAAAACTTGTCGAAGTAGTTTTAAGACCTTGACAAGTAAACTTTCACCGCGTTTGTTCTTCAGGATTTATACTTTTTTACTTTTTTGCACTTTTCTAAAGTAGCCTTTGCGATAAATAATTTTTTTGCACTTTTCTTTAGAAGCCACTGCGATAAATTTTTTTTTTTTTTTTGCACTTTTCTAAGTAGCTTCTGCGATTAATAATTTATTTTGCACTTTTCCAAAGTAGCCACTACGATTAATAATTTTTTTGCACTTTTCTAAAGTAGCCACTGCGTTTAATAATTTTTTTTTTTTGCACTTTTCTAAGTAGCCAAGGGTCGCAGTACGACTGCTGCAAGATGTAATTAAACATTCACTATATTTTCACTTCAAGGGGGGAAGGGTGGGGGCTCTGAGAAAATACGGGGGGGTTAATAAGTACGCGCGACATAGGCATTTCAGTATTTCTTCTATTTAAAGTCCCGTATTTCTTCTGTTGAAGTCTCGTATTTCTTCTGTTGAAGTCCCGTATTTCTTCTTTTTAAAGTCCCGTATTTCTTCTGTTGAAGTGCCACATTGCGACCGCTACTACTGTAGCGGCCCATAAGGCAAAGTGTCTATCCTGAAATTATCCTCGATTCTCATCTAAAAATGTAACTCACATTAACAAAATCACACTTTCCACAGTAAATGATATATCTACAAGTGATAGAAAAAAAAAAAATGATGATAAACATGTAGGGTGACACCGAAGTCAACTACAAAAATCACAAGCACTACTTTTGATTTTTTTTTTAAATTTTTTTTTACTTATATCTTGAACAACGTTATTGATCACGTCATAAGGCAAGGAAGCCTTACTGGCGGTATTTAAAGGCTGGCTGCGGTAGCTGTAATATGCCCTTTTCTGACTTTTAAGGCCTTAAAAGCATTTTTTCGTTTCACTAGGCCCCATCAACCATGAAGGGGGTAGAGGCATAACAGCTTTTATTATCTACGTATAAACACTAGAATCTAAACGTGTAAGGGCAGAATTTGCAGGTTCAATGCTTTAATAATTTCTCATTTTCGTAACTCACGAGGCCTAAGTACATTGATTCGCAGTCCTAAGTAATCAGTTTACATCGTCTCGCGTGGCGCTGTTGATATTAAATCGAGAAACAGAACCGTTTTTCCCCGAGGCTCAATATGCCACAGTCAGTCTTCCAGTTAATCGAGAAACAGAACATTTTTTTTTTCACTGAGGCTAAACATACCAGTACGTCTGTCTTCCAGTTAATCGAGAAACAGAACGGTTTTTCCACGAGGCTCAAAATGTCACAGTCAGTCTTCCAGTTAATAGAGAAACAGAACAGTTTTTTCCAGAGCCTAAATATGCCACAGCCAGTCTTCCAGTTAATCGGGAAACAGAACAGTTTTTTTCCCCGGAGCCTCAATATGCCACAGTCAGTCTTCCGTTAATCGAGAAACAGAACAGTGTTTTTCCAGAGCCTAAATATGCCACAGTCAGTCTTCCAGTTAATCGAGAAACTGAACCGCTTTCCCCGGAGGCTCAATATGCCACAGTCAGTCTTCCAGTTAATCGAGAAACAGAACAGTTTTTTTCCAAAGGCTAAATATGCCAGTCAATCTGTCTTCATTCTTGAGCTTAAAATCCAACCCGCCTTCATGACTATAAACGCCCGTCCAGAAACGGAGTTCAATCATTTTTATACATTTGGAATTAACTAACTACTAAAAAATGAATGAGATATATATATATCTATGAAAAAAAAAGAATGACTTGTGTAAACATTACAATGATCTGATGACTTTTGTAATCAGTTTTCGAGTACAAATAGACTTTACAGGGTGGAATATAAATAGGGTAAAAGGTAGTTAAGGGTTTTTATAATCTATCGACTAATTGATATGCTTTCTTACAGCGTATATATTTCTCTACGAATTCCTCGTAGCTACAGTTTTTTTTTGTAAAGGCAGGCGATGATGATATCAGCCTAAAATTGAAAAAAAAAAAATGCCAACCATATAAGATGACTTGCAGAAAACTTATTATTGTAACCACGCCTGAACATACTTTAAATGCTTCGAACGCCCCTGAAGAAATCAATGCTATGACGTAAGGCCCCAGATGTGTGTTTTCATTTGATTTCATCTCCTAAAAGTCGAGCAAGTTTTCTATCTCGCTTAAACCACGAGTTTCGTCGGGGAATTACTTTTCAACAGCTTAAAAATAAACAATTTAGACTTAGATTTAAAAAATGACTTATGCTTTGGCTCAAACACTAGCAACGTCGATAAAAACATATTTCTTATCCAATTTGACTATACATTAATTACTGGTTTTTTAAATGTTTAATGCAAAAGAAGCATGTACTCAAACTGTCAATTTATACATTTAAAATTTCTCGTTACAAGCAGTTCACTTTTCCCTAGCGAGGCCATATATTACCCCCGTCACAAGCAGTTCACATTCCTCTTTTCCCTAGCGAGGCCGCATATTTCCCCATTCACAAGCAGTTCACAATCCTCTTTTCCCTAGCGAGGCCGCATATTTCCCCCGTCACAGGCAGTTCACATTCCTCTTTTCCCTGGGGAGGCCACATAATTCCCCCATTCACAAGCAGTTCACATTCCTCTTCTCCCTAGCGAGGCCGCATATTTCCCCCGTCACAGGCAGTTCACAATCCTCTTTTCCCTAGCGAGGCCACATATTTCCCCCATTCACAAGCAGTTCACATTCCTCTTCTCCCTAGCGAGGCCGTATATTCCCTCCGTCACAAGCAGTTCATTCCTCTTTTCCCAAGCGAGGCCACATATTTCCCCTGTCATAAGCAGTTCACATTCCTCTCTTCCCTAGCGAGGCCGCCTATTTTCCCCGTCGCAAAAGCCGAGAAGAGGAAGGCCAGTCGAAGTCCTTATTGCAATGGCCATTCGTTTATCGGTAAGGCAAGTGGAGACCGTAATATACATCCTTTGGTTTACGTTTCATTACTGTACTGGCTCAACTTCTACGATATTGTACGGAGTTGTAGCTATCCTGTGAAAGCAGAAGAGGGACAGTGGATTCCAAACGATCGGTCCGTCGCTGGGGGTCGGTCCGTCGCTGGGGGTCGGTCCGTCGCTGGGGGTCGGTCCGTCGCAGGGGGACAACTCTTGTCCATCAGACCAGGAAGGGTGTCACTTCTTGTGGGGGTTATGGATATATATCATTCGTTCATACCGGCGAAAGCCTTAATTCATCGCTTTCTCAAGTTAACTGACGAAGTCTTACGATTTTTCGGTCGCTCACATTAAATGAAGTATATTCGTACAAGTACATTAATTGCCATATTCTAATGCAGAAAAAACTGAAAGCCTATTGCAAATATTTTTAATGTAAAGAGTTGACTAAAGTAAATGATATAGGGCAGGTTCAACACCCTGCAACTGTGGCGTTTCTGCAATACTCCCTACGAGGTATTCGTAATAGGCCTCTTCAGTTTAATATCTCCAGGAATTCGGAGGGTACTCACAAGGGGTCTCTGCAGCTGAATTTCTTCCAGGAATTCGGAGGACACTCACAAGAGGCCTCTGCAGTTGAATATCTCCAGAAATTCAGAGGGTAATTACTAGAGACCTCTTCAGCTGCATATCTCCCGGAATTACGAGGGTTCTCACAAGAGGCCTCTTCAGCTGAATATCTCCAGGAATTCGGAAGGTACTCACAGGAGGCCTCTGTAGTTGAATATCTCCAGAATTCAGAGGGTAATTACGATAGGCCTCTTCAACTACGTTTCTCCAAGAATTCAGAGGGTAATTACAAGAGGCCTCTTTTGTCGAGTTTCTCCAGCAATTCAGAGGGTAATCACAAGAGGCATCTTTAGCTCAATTTCTCCAGGAATTCGGAAAGTGAGTATTTACGAAAACCAGATCACCTCCATTCCCACTGCCCGTTTTCACTTCCATTTTCCCAGAGTCCATAAGGGTTCGAGAACGGGAAACCCCTGTTCGAAGCTGCTCACAAAACCTGGAAACTCTGGTAGGACTTCCAAGCAGCTGTGTTCTTGTCGGTGTACTCTAGGCAGTCTGAGGGCAACGGTGTTAAGGAGTTCACTGTTGGAGGTGTCCTTGGGCTTAGGGACTGACTAGATCCTAACGATCCAGCTGACCCGAGGGATGACGTGCCCAAGGTCGAGGACACTAATGATGATGACCCCAATGCCGATGAACCCAAGCCAGAACCGGAGGAGTGAGACCCCATCTGCTGACCACCGCCGCCACCTCCCATTGGATTCAAAGACGCCATAGAGCTGACCTGTGGGGAAGAATAGACAGACACATTAGATCTCTGGAGAGCGCAACTCTGAAAATTTTGGATAATAAAAGTTCTCTGTAGGGGTTACCTCTCTGAAATTTTAGGATAATAAAAGTTCTCTGGGGGGGGGGGTACCTCTCTGAAAATTTTGGATAATAAAAGTTCTCTGGGGGGGGGGGGGTACCTCTCTGAAAATTTTGGATAATAAAAGTTCTCTGGGGGGGGGGGGGGTACCTCTCTGAAAATTTTGGATAATAAAAGTTCTCTGGACGGGGTACCTCTCTGAAAATTTTGGATAATAAAAGTTCTCTGGAGGGGGTACCCCTCTGAAAATGTTGGATAATAAAAAAGTTATTTGGGGGGGGGGGGTACCTCTGAAAATTTTGGATGATAAAAGTTATGATAATTTTCAAACTGGAGAAGCACACTACTCTTAATATAAATGAATATACAAACAAATGATTCTTGGGGGTACCTTCTAGAGGTTTTCGGGTAAAATTACAAAATGTTATGATAATTTTTAATCAAAAGAATATTACTCTTAATAATATACAAACAAATGGGATTCTTTAGGGGGGGGGGGGGTACCTCTTGGAAGTTTCTGGACAAAAATGCAAAATGTTATGATCAGTTTTTAAACAAAATGTAATCTTTTAATAAATAAGTTTTAAAGTTATTATAATGATACAAAATGTTATAGTGACTTTTCAAACAAAATAAGCATATTACTCTTAAGTAACTTTTTAATAAATGATTTGATTTTTAGAGTTATTATGTTAGGCCACACTGAAAACATTTGTTATTTTACTTACAGGGACGTTGATTTGGGAGTGAGACATCGGAGCTAGGTAGTCCATATTGGAATAGTACGAAGGGGCAGCATAGCTCTGATAGCAGGCAGCGGCAGCTGCGGCTTGTTGACTGACTCCTCCGTATCCACCTCTATCCAGACAAGAGGGCGCCATGAGATCACCCATGGGCGGGATAGACGCGGATCCCGCCGGAGGAATGGCGGCCGGTGACCAAATGGGATTGTATGAGGTTGGGGCCGTTGAGGAAGGTGTCAGGGGTAACGGCGGAGCTGAGCTGACTGACGGAGGAGGCGACGGAGGTGATGTATCTCTGTGGTTTCCTCCTGTAGGGGGCGGTGGGGAGCTGCCCCCTACTCCGCCCGTGGTCGTTTGGCTGGAAGGCTGTGACGTTTGAGTTGTGGGTGGGGGAGATTTCGTGATCTTTTTGCTCCTGGGAGTTTTCTCTGCGCCTGCTGCCTGCTGCTTTTGCTGCTGACGACACTTGGCTCTGCGGTTTTTAAACCATACCTGCAATGGAATATTTATGTTTATCAGTATTATACATTTACACTTCGCCTTTGTTAATTTGGTTAAAACATACTTCCTATGGTTAAATGAAATAATTCATATGAATATTTATGTTTTATATTTTATATTTACTTATGAAAATATGGCTAAAATAAACTTCCTGGGTTTCAATATAATAATTAAATGTATACTTATGATTAATATTTTACAGTTAAACTTATCCTTTGTTAATTTATCTTAAGTATACTTCCCGGGTTTCAATGGAATAATAATATGCATGTATACTTATGTTTAATATTGTATATTTACACTTTTTTTTTTGTTATTTGGCTAAGATATACTTTCTGAGTTTCAATTAAATCATAACCTACATGTATACATATGTTTAATAAATAAAATTTACGTCTCCTTTTGTTAATTTAGCTAAAATATACTTCCTGGGTTTCAGCTAACTTCGCGTAAAATCAATTACATCATCATAAAGCAGTCACCTAAGATTTATGTGCCTACGTCTTATACCTAATAGAATATTAAATTGTTTTCATACAGAACTATTTACTAGAAATATCAATAGCTATAATAGAAATATCAATAACTGTAAAATAACCCCCGATACGAAAATTCAGTAATTGCATTGTAATTATATCTTCAAGTGCTACTTATAATGGAAATTGGCGAGATAACTATCTACTATTGTGTAAACTTCTAATAAATATATATACTAAAGAGCTTTAGTTTACATATCAACCTGTTTTATTAATCCTTTTTGTTCTTATGAAATGGACATTGCTACGCTTATGGAGTAATTAAGAAAAATCTTCCAGTAATAGATGAACATGAGCTAATACCATCCCTGTTTCGTGTCAAGGTCTTCTCAGACTCGTAATAGTAATTTTCCAAGGGAAAGTTGTCCACCATGGACATGGGTAAAGAGAGTGATAAGTAGTAGAACCTACATGTTGGAGAGGGTTTTCCATTTTCCACAAGGAAAAGAAGAGACGAGGAAAGAGAAAGATAGGTAGGAACGAGGGAAGGAAAAGGGAAAGATGGGTAGGAACAAGGGGATAAAAGAGAAATATGGGTAGGAAATAGGGAAGGATGAGTAGGAAATAGGGAAGGATGAGGGAAAGATGAGTAGGAAATAGGGAAGGAAAAGGGAAAAAATGGATAGGAGTGAGGTAAGGAAGTGGGAAAGATGGGTAGGAGTGAGGTAAGGAAGTGGGAAAGATGGGTAGGAGTGAGGTAAGGAAGTGGGAAAGATGGGTAGGAGTGAGGTAAGGAAGTGGGAAAGATGGGTAGGAGTGAGGTAAGGAAGTGGGAAAGATGGGTAGGAGTGAGGTAAGTAAGTGGGAAAGATGGGTAGGAGCGAGGTAAGGAAGTGGGAGAGATGGGTAGGAGCGAGGTAAGGAAGTGGGAGAGATGGGTAGGAGCGAGGTAAGGAAGTGGGAAAGATGGGTAGGAGCGAGGTAAGGAAGTGGGAGAGATGGGTAGGAGCGAGGTAAGGAAGTGGGAGAGATGGGTAGGAGCGAGGTAAGGAAGTGGGAGAGATGGGTAGGAGCGAGGTAAGGAAGTGGGAGAGATGGATAGGAGCGAGGTAAGGAAGTGGGAGAGATGGGTAGGAGCGAGGTAAGGAAGTGGGAGAGATGGGTAGGAGCGAGGTAAGGAAGTGGGAGAGATGGGTAGGAGCGAGGTAAGGAAGTGGGAGAGATGGGTAGGAGCGAGGTAAGGAAGTGGGAGAGATGGGTAGGAGCGAGGTAAGGAAGTGGGAGAGATGGGTAGGAACGAGGTAAGGAAGTGGGAGAGATGGGTAGGAGCGAGGTAAGGAAGTGGGAGAGATGGGTAGGAGCGAGGTAAGGAAGTGGGAGAGATGGGTAGGAGCGAGGTAAGGAAGTGGGAGAGATGGATAGGAGCGAGGTAAGGAAGTGGGAGAGATGGATAGGAGCGAGGGAAGGAAGTGGGAGAGATGGGTAGGAGCGAGGTAAGGAAGTGGGGAGAGATGGGTAGGAGCGAGGTAAGGAAGTGGGAAATATGGGTAGGAACGAGGGAAGGAAGTGGGAAATATGGGTAGGAACGAGGGAAGGAAGTGGGAAATATGGGTAGGAACGAGGGAAGGAAGAAAGATGGGTAGGAACGAGGAAAGGAAGAGGGAAAGATGGGTAGGAACAAGGGAAGATAGAAGGAAAGATAGGTAGGAACGAGGGAAGGAAGAGGGAAAGATGGGTAGGAACAAGGGAAGAAAGAAGGAAAGATGGGTAAGAACGAGGGAAGGAAGAGGGAAAGATGGGTAGGAACGAGGGAAGGAAGAAAGAAAGATGGGTAGGAACGAGGGAAGGAAGAGGGAAAGATGGGTAGGAACAAGGGAAGAAAGAAGGAAAGATGGGTAGGAACGAGGGAAGGAAGAGGGAAAGATGGGTAGGAACAAGGGAAGAAAGAAGGAAAGATAGGTAGGAACGAGGGAAGGAAGAGGGAAAGATGGGTAGGAACAAGGGAAGAAAGAAGGAAAGATAGGTAGGAACGAGGGAAGGAAGAGAGAAAGATGGGTAGGAACGAGGGAAGGAAGAAAGAAAGATGGGTAGGAACGAGGGAAGGAAGAGGGAAAGATGGGTAGGAACAAGGGAAGAAAGAAGGAAAGATGGGTAGGAACGAGGGAAGGAAGAGGGAAAGATGGGTAGGAACAAGGGAAGAAAGAAGGAAAGATAGGTAGGAACGAGGGAAGGAAGAGGGAAAGATGGGTAGGAACAAGGGAAGAAAGAAGGAAAGATGGGTAGGAACGAGGGAAGGAAGAGGGAAAGATGGGTAGGAACAAGGGAAGAAAGAGGGAAAGATGGGTAAGAACGAGGGAAGGAAGAGGGAAAGATAGGTAGGAGTGAGGTAAGGAAGTGGGAAAGATGGGTAGGAGCGAGGTAAGGAAGTGGGAAAGATGGGTAGGAGCGAGGTAAGGAAGTGGGAAAGATGGGTAGGAGCGAGGTAAGGAAGTGGGAGAGATGGGTAGGAGCGAGGTAAGGAAGTGGGAGAGATGGATAGGAGCGAGGTAAGGAAGTGGGAGAGATGGGTAGGAGCGAGGTAAGGAAGTGGGAGAGATGGGTAGGAACGAGGTAAGGAAGTGGGAGAGATGGGTAGGAGCGAGGTAAGGAAGTGGGAGAGATGGGTAGGAGCGAGGTAAGGAAGTGGGAGAGATGGGTAGGAGCGAGGTAAGGAAGTGGGAGAGATGGGTAGGAACGAGGTAAGGAAGTGGGAGAGATGGGTAGGAACGAGGTAAGGAAGTGGGAGAGATGGGTAGGAACGAGGTAAGGAAGTGGGAGAGATGGGTAGGAGCGAGGTAAGGAAGTGGGAGAGATGGATAGGAGCGAGGTAAGGAAGTGGGAGAGATGGATAGGAGCGAGGTAAGGAAGTGGGAGAGATGGGTAGGAGCGAGGAAGGAAGTGGGAGAGATGGGTAGGAGCGAGGTAAGGAAGTGGGAGAGATGGGTAGGAGCGAGGTAAGGAAGTGGGAAATATGGGTAGGAACGAGGGAAGGAAGTGGGAAATATGGGTAGGAACGAGGGAAGGAAGTGGGAAATATGGGTAGGAACGAGGGAAGGAAGAAAGATGGGTAGGAACGAGGAAAGGAAGAGGGAAAGATGGGTAGGAACAAGGGAAGAAAGAAGGAAAGATAGGTAGGAACGAGGGAAGGAAGAGGGAAAGATGGGTAGGAACAAGGGAAGAAAGAAAGAAAGATGGGTAGGAACGAGGGAAGGAAGAGGGAAAGATGGGTAGGAACGAGGGAAGGAAGAAAGAAAGATGGGTAGGAACGAGGGAAGGAAGAGGGAAAGATGGGTAGGAACAAGGGAAGAAAGAAGGAAAGATGGGTAGGAACGAGGGAAGGAAGAGGGAAAGATGGGTAGGAACAAGGGAAGAAAGAAGGAAAGATGGGTAGGAACGAGGGAAGGAAGAGGGAAAGATGGGTAGGAACAAGGGAAGAAAGAAGGAAAGATGGGTAGGAACGAGGGAAGGAAGAGGAAAGATGGGTAGGAACGAGGGAAGGAAGAAGAAAGATGGGTAGGAACGAGGGAAGGAAGAGGGAAAGATGGGTAGGAACAAGGGAAGAAAGAAGGAAAGATGGGTAGGAACGAGGGAAGGAAGAGGGAAAGATGGGTAGGAACAAGGGAAGAAAGAAGGAAAGATGGGTAGGAACGAGGGAAGGAAGAGGGAAAGATGGGTAGGAACAAGGGAAGAAAGAAGGAAAGATGGGTAGGAACGAGGGAAGGAAGAGGGAAAGATGGGTAGGAACAAGGGAAGGAAGAAGGAAAGATGGGTAGGAACGAGGGAAGGAAGAGGGAAAGATGGGTAGGAGCGAGGTAAGGAAGTGGGAAAGATGGGTAGGAGCGAGGTAAGGAAGTGGGAAAGATGGGTAGGAGCGAGGTAAGGAAGTGGGAAAGATGGGTAGGAGCGAGGTAAGGAAGTGGGAAAGATGGGTAGGAGCGAGGTAAGGAAGTGGGAGAGATGGGTAGGAGCGAGGTAAGGAAGTGGGAGAGATGGGTAGGAGCGAGGTAAGGAAGTGGGAGAGATGGGTAGGAGCGAGGTAAGGAAGTGGGAGAGATGGGTAGGAGCGAGGTAAGGAAGTGGGAGAGATGGGTAGGAGCGAGGTAAGGAAGTGGGAGAGATGGGTAGGAGCGAGGTAAGGAAGTGGGAGAGATGGGTAGGAGCGAGGTAAGGAAGTGGGAGAGATGGGTAGGAGCGAGGTAAGGAAGTGGGAGAGATGGGTAGGAGCGAGGTAAGGAAGTGGGAGAGATGGGTAGGAGCGAGGTAAGGAAGTGGGAGAGATGGGTAGGAGCGAGGTAAGGAAGTGGGAGAGATGGGTAGGAGCGAGGTAAGGAAGTGGGAGAGATGGGTAGGAGCGAGGTAAGGAAGTGGGAGAGATGGGTAGGAGCGAGGTAAGGAAGTGGGAGAGATGGGTAGGAGCGAGGTAAGGAAGTGGGAGAGATGGGTAGGACGAGGTAAGGAAGTGGGAAATATGGGTAGGAACGAGGGAAGGAAGTGGGAAATATGGGTAGGAACGAGGAAGGAAGTGGGAAATATGGGTAGGAACGAGGGAAGGAAGGAAAGATGGGTAGGAACGAGGGAAGGAAGAGGGAAAGATGGGTAGGAACAAGGGAAGAAAGAAGGAAAGATGGGTAGGAACGAGGGAAGGAAGAGGGAAAGATGGGTAGGAACAAGGGAAGAAAGAAGGAAAGATGGGTAGGAACGAGGGAAGGAAGAGGGAAAGATGGGTAGGAACGAGGGAAGGAAGAAGGAAAGATGGGTAGGAACGAGGGAAGGAAGAGGGAAAGATGGGTAGGAACAAGGGAAGAAAGAAGGAAAGATGGGTAGGAACGAGGGAAGGAAGAGGGAAAGATGGGTAGGAACAAGGGAAGAAAGAAGGAAAGATGGGTAGGAACGAGGGAAGGAAGAGGGAAAGATGGGTAGGAACAAGGGAAGAAAGAAGGAAAGATGGGTAGGAACGAGGGAAGGAAGAGGGAAAGATGGGTAGGAACAAGGGAAGAAAGAAGGAAAGATGGGTAGGAACGAGGGAAGGAAGAGGGAAAGATGGGTAGGAACAAGGGAAGAAAGAAGGAAAGATGGGTAGGAACGAGGGAAGGAAGAGGGAAAGATGGGTAGGAACAAGGGAAGAAAGAAGGAAAGATGGGTAGGAACGAGGGAAGGAAGAGGGAAAGATGGGTAGGAGCGAGGTAAGGAAGTGGGAAAGATGGGTAGGAGCGAGGTAAGGAAGTGGGAAAGATGGGTAGGAGCGAGGTAAGGAAGTGGGAAAGATGGGTAGGAGCGAGGTAAGGAAGTGGGAGAGATGGGTAGGAGCGAGGTAAGGAAGTGGGAGAGATGGGTAGGAGCGAGGTAAGGAAGTGGGAGAGATGGGTAGGAGCGAGGTAAGGAAGTGGGAGAGATGGGTAGGAGCGAGGTAAGGAAGTGGGAGAGATGGGTAGGAGCGAGGTAAGGAAGTGGGAGAGATGGGTAGGAGCGAGGTAAGGAAGTGGGAGAGATGGGTAGGAGCGAGGTAAGGAAGTGGGAGAGATGGGTAGGAGCGAGGTAAGGAAGTGGGAGAGATGGGTAGGAGCGAGGTAAGGAAGTGGGAGAGATGGGTAGGAGCGAGGTAAGGAAGTGGGAGAGATGGGTAGGAACGAGGTAAGGAAGTGGGAGAGATGGGTAGGAGCGAGGTAAGGAAGTGGGAGAGATGGATAGGAGCGAGGTAAGGAAGTGGGAGAGATGGATAGGAGCGAGGTAAGGAAGTGGGAGAGATGGGTAGGAGCGAGGGAAGGAAGTGGGAGAGATGGGTAGGAGCGAGGTAAGGAAGTGGGAGAGATGGGTAGGAGCGAGGTAAGGAAGTGGGAAATATGGGTAGGAACGAGGGAAGGAAGTGGGAAATATGGGTAGGAACGAGGGAAGGAAGTGGGAAATATGGGTAGGAACGAGGGAAGGAAGAAAGATGGGTAGGAACGAGGAAAGGAAGAGGGAAAGATGGGTAGGAACAAGGGAAGAAAGAAGGAAAGATAGGTAGGAACGAGGGAAGGAAGAGGGAAAGATGGGTAGGAACAAGGGAAGAAAGAAGGAAAGATGGGTAAGAACGAGGGAAGGAAGAGGGAAAGATGGGTAGGAACGAGGGAAGGAAGAAAGAAAGATGGGTAGGAACGAGGGAAGGAAGAGGGAAAGATGGGTAGGAACAAGGGAAGAAAGAAGGAAAGATGGGTAGGAACGAGGGAAGGAAGAGGGAAAGATGGGTAGGAACAAGGGAAGAAAGAAGGAAAGATAGGTAAGAACGAGGGAAGGAAGAGGGAAAGATGGGTAGGAACGAGGGAAGAAAGAAGGAAAGATAGGTAGGAACGAGGGAAGGAAGAGAGAAAGATGGGTAGGAACGAGGGAAGGAAGAAAGAAAGATGGGTAGGAACGAGGGAAGGAAGAAAGAAAGATGGGTAGGAACGAGGGAAGGAAGAGGGAAAGATGGGTAGGAACGAGGGAAGAAAGAAGGAAAGATGGGTAGGAACGAGGGAAGGAAGAGGGAAAGATGGGTAGGAACAAGGGAAGAAAGAAGGAAAGATAGGTAAGAACGAGGGAAGGAAGAGGAAAGATGGGTAGGAACGAGGGAAGAAAGAAGGAAAGATAGGTAGGAACGAGGGAAGGAAGAGGGAAAGATGGGTAGGAACAAGGGAAGAAAGAAGGAAAGATGGGTAGGAACGAGGGAAGGAAGAGGGAAAGATGGGTAGGAACAAGGGAAGAAAGAAGGAAAGATAGGTAGGAACGAGGGAAGGAAGAGGGAAAGATGGGTAGGAACAAGGGAAGAAAGAAGGAAAGATGGGTAGGAACGAGGGAAGGAAGAGGGAAAGATGGGTAGGAACAAGGGAAGAAAGAAGGAAAGATGGGTAAGAACGAGGGAAGGAAGAGGGAAAGATGGGTAGGAACGAGGGAAGGAAGAGGGAAAGATGGGTAGGAACGAGGGAAGAAAGAAGGAAAGATGGGTAGGAACGAGGGAAGGAAGAGGGAAAGATGGGTAGGAACAAGGGAAGAAAGAAGGAAAGATAGGTAGGAACGAGGGAAGAAAGATAGGTAGGAACGAGGAAAGGAAGAAAAATGTGGGTAGGAACGAGGGAAGGAAGAGAGAAATGAGGGTAGGGACGAGGGGAACGAAGAGAAATATGGGTAAGAACGAGGGAAGGAAGAGAAATGTGGGTAGGAACGAGGGAAGGAAGAGAAATATGGGTAGGAACGAGGGAAGGAAGAGAAATATGGGTAAGAACGAGGGAATGAAGAGAGAAATATGGGTAGGAACGAGGGAAGGAAGAGAAATATGGGTAAGAACGAGGGAATGAAAAGAGAAATGTGGGTAGGAACGAGGGAAGAGAAATATGGGTAAGAACGAGGGAAGGAAGAGAGAAATGTGGGAAGGAACGAGGGAAGGAAGAGAAATATGGGTAGGAACGAGGGAATGAAAAGAGAAATGTGGGTAGGAACGAGGGAAGAGAAATATGGGTAAGAACGAGGGAAGGAAGAGAGAAATGTGGGTAGGAACGAGGGAAGGAAGAGAAATATGGGTATTAACGAGGGAAGGAAGAGAAATGTGGGTAAGAAAGAGGGAAGGAAGAGAAATATGGGTAAAAAAAGGGAAGGAATTGAAATATGGGTAAGAAAGAGGGAAGGAAGAGAAATATGGGTAAGAAAGAGGGAAGGAAGAGAAATGCGAGTAAGAAAGAGGGAAGGGGGAGAGAAAGATAGGTAGGAACGAGAGAAGGAAGAGAAAGATGGATAGGAATGGGGAAGGAAGAGAAAGTTAAGTAGGAAGAGAAAATCAGTAGAGAAAGTGAAGACCCCACTCGAAGAGGCTTCAATTCACAAAACTTCAGGAAATAGAGAGAGAGAGAGAGAGAGAGAGAGAGAGAGAGAGAGAAGGACCCAGATATCTGGTGATTTAGGATTGTCTCGACTTGACATTGTCGTTGCGTCAAGTACCAAAATGGCGCTGCCACTTCGAACAGGCGAGTAAGTGGGTCTCTCTCTCTCAAGTTTTCAGAGGGGGTTTCGATCTAAAGTTTCAGCGACAAGAAGGGGATCATCCGGAGTTCATTAAACTAGGAGAGAGAGAGAGAGAGAGAGAGAGAGAGAGAGAGAGAGAGAGGGGGGGGGCACCATCCCAATTGTTTCCTGAAATTCGTGATTTATCATCACAATTTCTGTAATATGAGAGAGAGAGAGAGAGAGAGAGGGAGAGAGAGAGAGAGAGAGAGAGACCATGCAAATTGTTCCCAAAAAGTCATGCATCTGAATTTCAGTAATAAATTATAACTGAAATCTGCTAATAAATATTTGCAAATAAAAGAAAAACATAAAATTGCATTGAATTAACACAAGAAGACATTCTCAAGCTGACTAAAACCAATTTCTCTAAGACACATTGAGACATTAATGTACCCATAAGATATTTATGCAGTACAGTATATAGTAAGTTAATTTCAATGTACCGTGTGGGATATCACAAAATAATACTGTATAGCAAGTTAACAAAATGGAAATTATAACAAAGTATATTAAGTCTTTAACTTCAATTTGAATCGTTCCTTTTCCGTTTTCCAATCCGTTCCATGTCAAAGTTCACGGAATAAACCCCCTCCCCCTTTTGCTTTTATTTTTTTCCTTTTTTTTTTTCCTTTTATTTCTCAGTGTCGTGGAATACTTTATCCATATTTTCCCGGTCAGGCCTTTTGGCTTGATTGTCTCCGCTAATCCCTCCTCACTCCACCCGCATAGAGAGAGAGAGAGAGAGAGAGAGAGAGAGAGAGAGAGAGTAATGCCTAGTGCATAGCATGAGGTGTACTGACGACACTAAACCTTCTTCTACTACTACTACTACTACTACTACTTCTACTAAGAGAGAGAGAGAGAGAGAGAGAGAGAGAGAGAGAGAGAGAGTGCGCAAAGGCTTCAGTAATGCCCAGTTCATAGCATGAGGTGTACTGATGACACAAAACATACTTCTTCTACTACTACTACTGAGAGAGAGAGAGAGAGAGAGAGAGAGAGAGAGAGGTGCACAGACTTCAGTATTACCTTCAGTGTATAAGGTGAGGTGCACTGAGGACACTAAACACACTAAGAATATTTATATATATATATATATATTAGAGAGAGAGAGAGAGAGAGAGACAGAGAGAGAGAGAGAGAGAGAGAGAGAGAGAGAGAGAGAGACTTCTCTATTGACAACTGAGGACGACATCAAGTAAAGCCTTTTAGACACACTATAACACTACATTACTTTCACAAAGTACGACAGGATTTCAGATTCGCGAAAGATTTTCTTGATGGAATCGAATCCATTTAATTAAATACTAATTCAAAATAAATCGTGACTATTTTGGTTTCGTTCCCTGGACACGCATCTTCAAAATTCCATCCAAATGTCATATATCAATTAATCCCTTAAGTAATAAACATAATTCATTAACACAGCCCTCAAAGTCTTGGCAGTAGCCATGACTGGGTTGAGTTCAAAGAGTACAAGAGCGCGTTCTTTAGGTGGAAAGGGTGTTCGCAAAAACGTTTTCTTCTAATTCACAAAAACGCTCACCTTCAATTGGAATCTTGATTATAAACCCAATGCCGCTACCGAAGGCATGATTGTTAATTCCAATAGTCATGCCGTCTCCATCATGAGCCTCAATACCGTATTCTAGAAGTTTTATTCCAGCTGTGACCAAGTTGTGGAATGCTCTTCTATATCATAAGACAATACTTCATAGTATTCTAGAAGTTTTATTCCAGCTGTGACCAAGTTGTGAAATGACCTTTTCATCATGAGGCTCAATACTACGTAGTATTCTAAAAGTTTTATTCCAGCTGTGACTAAGTTGTAGAATGATCTTT
>NC_090732.1:170288559-170296059 GCF_036898095.1 Palaemon carinicauda | reverse complement strand
TGCTTGAGAACTCGGGCACAATGTTCTATCTAATTTCTCTTCCTCTTGTTTTGTTAATTATTATCTAGTTTATTTAGGAAATATTTATTTCAATGTTGTTACTGTTCATAAAATATTTAATTTTTCCTTGTTTCCTTTCCTCACTGGGCTATTTTCCCTGTTGGAACCCCCTGGGCTTATAGAATCATGCTATTCCAACTAGGGTTGTAGCTTAGCATTTCGATGTTGTTACTGTTCTTAATGTATCTTATTTATCCTTGTTTCCTTTCCTCACTGGGCCATTTTCCCTATTGGGAACCCTTGAGCTTAAAGCATCCTGCTTTTCCAACTAGGGTTGTAGCTTAGCAAGTAATAATAATAATAATAATAATAATAATAATAATAATAATAATAATAATAATAATAATAATAATAATAACAACAACAACGGCCCTCTTCCTCTTCCATCATCATCCTCATATAATAATAATAATAATAATAATAATAATAATAATAACGGCCTCTTCCTCTTCCATCATCTAATAATAATAATAATAACGGGCCTTTTCCTCTTCCACCACCTAATAATGATAATAATAATAACGGCCTTTTCCTCTTCCACCACCTAATAATAATAATAATAATAATAATAATAATAATAATAATAATAACGGCCTCTTCCTCTTCCATCATCTAATAATAATAATAATAAATAATAATAATAATAATAATAATAATAATAATAATAATAATAATAACGGCCTCTTCCTCTTCCATCATCTAATAATAATAATAATAATAATAATAATAATAATAATAATAATAATAATAATAATAATAATAATAACGGCCTCTTACTCTAACCTTTTCCATCACCACCCCCCATCATCATCACCTCCTCCCTCCCCATTCTCCGTCCAAACCATGATCCTTCTATTAGCGAGGAGTCCTTTAGGTCTTTTAACGTTCATTTAGAAGGCATCGCCGCCCTTCGGCGAAACCAGCCACCCCCAAGAGGCCCTCCTCAATTTCCGACGACACCGCGCACAGCGAGGGGCCCGCTGCGGGGAGTCCTTTTTTGGGGGGACTGCGAAAACCGAAAAGCGCTGGAAGTGCTATGAACAGCCCGTTGAGGTGTTCGGGGGAGGGGTGGATCATTTTCCAGATGTCCTTCATAATGGTTCCAGTTCTCCGGTTCTCGGCTGCTCATTTTTTGGGTGATTTTTTGACAGATTTTAAGCGCTGGTATATACAGATTCGAAGAATATTCATAAAATATTTTTCTTGTTTCCAGATGTCCTTCATAATGGTTCCAGTTTTCCAGCTCTCAGCTGCTCATTTTTTTGGGTGATTTTTTGACAGATTTTAAGCGCTGGTATATACAGATTCGAAGAATATTCATAAAATATTTTTCTTGTTTCCAGATGTCCTTCATAATGGTTCCAGTTTTCCAGCTCTCAGCTGCTCATTTTTTGGGTGATTTTTCGACATAGATTTTTAAGCGCTGGTATATATAGATTCAAAGAATATTTATAAAATATTTTTCTTGTAGTTTTGATAAATTTTATCAGTTATATTTTGAAGCGTTTAGTCTTGATAATTCACAAATATTAATTATCTATCGAAATTCAATTGATTATATTTGAACTGATGATTTTTTGTCATAGATTTTAAGCGCTGGTATATACAGATTCGCAGAATATTTCTAAAATATTTTTCTTGTAGTTTTAATGAATTTAATCGGTTATATTTTGAAAGATATATTCTTCAAATTTACAAATATTAATTTTTCATAGATTTTAAGCGCTGGTATGTTTTGATTCGTAGAATATTTCTAAAATATTTTTCTTGTAGTTTTAATGAATTTAATCGGTTGTATTTTAAAGGTTTTATTCTTCAAATTTACAAATACTAATTATCTATTGATATTTAATTAATTGTATTTGAACTCTTCAATGTTTTCCAACGTCCCGATCTTCGATTTAAATCATGTCATAGATTTAATTAAAAAAAAAGTATCCGTGTATTCATCTTCTAATAAATCATATAATTAAATCATGTTTTGATCATTACAGAAAATTTCGTGTATTCATCTTCTAGTAAATCATATAATTAAATCATGTTTTGATAAATACAAAATATTCTGTGTATTCATCTTTTAATAAATTATATAATTAAATCATGTTTTGATCATTACAGAAAATTTCGTGTATTCATCTTTTAATAAATCATACTTAAATCATGTTTTGATCAATACAAAAAATTCCATGTATTCATCTAATAAATTATATAATTAAATCATGTTTTGATCAATACAAAAAATTCCATACATTCATCTTCTAATAAATCATATAATTAAATCATGTTTTGATCATTAGACGTCTAACTTATGTTTTAATTGATGAATATCTAACATTCCTCTTGAAGCTACATTTAAGAAAAAAAAAATATTTTGAAAAATATTTTAGTGCCACACACTGGTGTTTTAATTTCCCAGATATTCATCTTACATCTAAAATACAGAAAACTTTTCTTTTTCAAAATATAACTTTTTTTTTTTTCAATGCAGCCATCTTCAATATCAACTGCAGATTTTTTTTTTAATTTTCCAAACACTGATCTTGTAATTAAAACTCCAGGAGTCTTAGAGATATTCCAAAAGGGATTTTTGAAGACAAAACAGAGTAAATATGATAGCGAAGATTTTGGTTTTTATTTCTACATTTACTGTTAAAATGAATACATTAATATGTCTCCTCTATAAATTTGTTCCGCTATTTTCATAGCGGCCATAAATACAAAGTTTACTAAATATTATTATTATTATTATTATTATTATTACTAATTGGAAAATCAGAATGGTATAAGCCCTATGAGCGCAACAGGGAAAAATAGCCCAGTGAGGGAAGTTATCATTACTATTATCATTTTTATTATTATTACTAACCAAGCTACAACCCTAGTTGGAAAAGCAGACTGCTATAAGCCCTAAGGCTCCAACAGGAAAAAGAAGGCCAGTAAGGAAAGGAAATTATTATTATTATTATTACTAATCAAGCTACAACCCTAGACGGAATAGTGGAATGCTATTAGCCCTAAGGTTCCAACAGGGAAAATAGCCGAGTGAGGAAAGGAAGTTATCATTATTATTATTATTATTATTATTACTAACCAAGCTACAACCCTAAATCGAAAAGCACAATGCTATAAGCCCTAAGGCTCCAGCAGGGAAAAACAGCCCAGTGAGGAAAGGAATTTATTATTATTATTATTATTATTATTATTATTATTATTTCTAACCAAGCTGCAACGCTAATTGGAAAATCAGAATGCTATAAGCCCTAAGGCTCCAGCAGGGGAAAAACAGCCCAGTGAGGAAATGAAGTTATTATTATTATTATTATTATTATTATTATTATTATTATTATTATCATTATTATTATTATTATTATTATTATTATTGTTATTATTATTATTACTAACCAAGCTACAACCCTAAATGGAAAAGCACAATGCTATAAGCCCTAAGGCTCCAGCAGGGAAGATAGCATTTATTGATGTTATTTCCTAATTATTAAAATGGCGGAATTTTTCACTGATGACCCAGGGGGTTTAAGCAATAGTTAGTTTTCTAAAGATCGATAAAAAGTTACTTGTAAATACAGTAATGTACAAATTTAACTAAATCCCACAATAGGAGGAACTATAGTAGCGGATACTGGTATCCGGTACCGACAAACAACAGATTTTTCGGTAGATACCGCTCTCTCTCTCTCTCTCTCTCTCTCTCTCTCCTCTCCTCTCTCTCTCTCTCTCTCTCTCTCTCTCTCACTGATAAATATATTCGATCAAATCTTACGATACAAGACAATCTCCAAACGATATCGTTAAATAAATTGTCACGATACAAGACAATCTCCAAACGATATCGTTAAATGAAGTCTTACGATACAAGACAATCGCCCAATGATATCCTTAAACGAATTCTTACGATACAAGACAATCTCCAAACGATATCGTTAAATGAATTCTTACGATACAGGACAGTCTCCAATCGATATCGTTAAATGAATTGTCACGATACAAGACAATCTCCAAAGATATCGTTAAATGAAATCTTACAATACAAGAAAATTTCGAAACGATATCGTTAAATGAATTCTTACGATACAGGACAATCTCCAAACGATATCGTTAAATGAATTCTTACGATACAAGACAATACCCAAACGCTATCGTTAAATGAATTCTTACGATACAAGACAATCTCCAAACGATATCGTTAAACGAATTCTTACGATGCAAGACAATCTCCGATCGATATCGTTAAACAAATTCTTACGATACAAGACAATATCCAAACGATATCGTTAAATTAAATCTACGATACAAGACAATCTCAAAACGATATCGTGAAACGAATTCTTACGATACAAGACAATCTCCAAACGATATCGTTAAACGAATTCTTACGATACAAGACAATCTCCAAACGATATCGTTAAACGAATTCTTACGATACAAGACAATCTCCAAACGATATCGTTAAACGAATTCTTACGATACACGACAATCTCCAAACGATATCGTTAAACGAATTCTTACGATACATGACAATCTCCAAACGATATCGTTAAACGAATTCTTACGATACAAGACAATCTCCAAACGAAATTTTTACGATACACGACAATCTCTAAACGATATCGTTAAACGAATTCTTACGATACAAGACAATCTCCAAACGATATCGTTAACGATACTAAAATAGGTCGCTCTAAGAGCGCCATTTAAGCTACGATTTTTTCAGTAGCGTTAAAGAGAATAATAAAAAAATTTCAAATACGCCGAACGCCATTCCATCGGAGAATGCAGCTATGCAGTAAATAAAAGGCACGCCCCCCCCCCCACGCAAAATGCATTGTCGCGGGTTCCCTAATTGTTAACGATACCGCCGTACATCAAAGACTCCAGCTAATTAACTCCGGCCAATCTTTTCCGTCCCCCTCCGGTTTTTGTGTTCGTGAATTTCGAGCAGGGAGGGGGTAGGGGGAGGGAAGGAGGGGAGGGGGAGAGGGGGTAAAAGAAATTTTATGGAATTCATCATCGTTCAGTTTAACAAATGAATATCTTTTTTTTTTTTGAGGTCATTCACTATCTACATAATTTTTATTTTCTTAGATCCAATTTTTCATTTCCCGGAGATATATAATTTTTAGATATCTTGGTTCTTTACTGTTTAAAATATTCTATTGAAGAAAACAGAATACATTTTTTTTCCTTAGATCTAATTTTTTCATTCGCCAGAGATATATAATTTTTTAGATATCTTGGTTTTTTGCTGTTCGGAATATTCTATTGAAGAAAACAGAATTATAAAGATATTTCAATGGACATAAAGAAAACGAATCAGACATGTTTTGCACACGCCAATTAAATCAGACCAAAAAATTTTGCTTACCGGAAACCAGCTGACGGAGGTTAATAACAGCGCTTTCTCAAAGCTTGGGAAAGATTTAGTAGTCAATTTACACATACAACTATCACAACACAAGCTTATAAAGCTTCGGTTTTTCTTTAGATCAAAACACTTTAAGAAAAACAAAACACTAAATTAAATTTTGAGGCCACATTTTTTCCGTTGGACTCCATAGAACGCGAGACAAGCGTTGCTTTCAAACCAGTGCTGGATTCAATTCTAAAGCGTTGAACGAAACCAAACCAAAAACCGACCATCCAGCGGTTCCTAGTCCCGGAGATTACTCATTTTTTTTTCTTCTACCCACCATCATCCGCCCCTTCATTTCCTCATCCTCCTTTTTCTCCTCTTCCTCCGGCGGGAGAAGACGCAGGTAGGGAGAAGCGTTAACACATCCCTCCGCTTCATCTGAGGCCCTACAAGATTTTCCATTCCGTCGGCCTCTTTGCTAAGACTTGAAATATCCACTTTTCTCATTTCTCTAAATCTTCGCCTCTTCTTTTAACCCTGTTTTTCCTCTCTTCCTTCCCTCCTCACGCACGCACACGCAATTAAAAAAAGACGCACTCACGCACGCGATCATACTTCCTCCGAAGAGGAGCCGAGGCAAAGATACACGCCTTGGGACGGACAACTTAAAACCTTTGGGGGTGGCGCGCCTGGTGATAGACCCTGCCAGGGCCCGCCAATGATAATATTAAGTCTTAAAAATGTCACAAAGCTGATTAGGGCAAAGATTATCTGAGATTCCCAAGCTTGGCCAATCGTAAGCTTTACCCAAATAAGAATTAAACTGGATCTTGAGCTAAGTACTGTCTAGGCACTTACCTTCCTGAAGAGGAGGTGATGGTGGTGGTCTAGACGCGGTGGTGATGATGATGATGATGATGATGATGAGGGTGTAGTGATGTTGATGATGATGATGATGATGATGATGATGATGTCTCACAGGGGGCACACCACCACTATAAGCAGCAGCACCAGCCGTTGCCGCAGCTTACGTTTACGCTGCTCTGTTTTTTCTTGATTGCAACTTTACTGAGGCTTAGGCCTGACTCCCGCAGTATTAAAACTTGCTAGAATTGAAAGAGAGACCGGAGGAAACTTTTCAATAGCTCAAACATATTCAACATAAAGCAGCCCTTAGGCGGGGCTAGGTTCACGTCAGGGAAGAAAATTACTCAACTGCGCATAACGAGGAGGGCGGGGCCTTGGGATTCCGGCGCGTCCGATGGTGCGTGTCTCCTCCAGGCAGCCAATCGGAGGAGAGGGAGGAGCCAGTGCTGACGTAGCGGAATTGATGGGAATAAGCGCGCATGGGGGATCGGGAGATGGGGAGAGAGAGACGGAGACGGGAAGAGAGAGAGAGAGAGAGAGAGAGAGAGAGAGAGAGAGAGAGAGAGAGAGAGAGAGAGAGAGAGAGAGAGAGTTGGTGCGCTTCTGACAACAAAAATTGGAGAAATTTTTTGGGGCCCTTCCAAACATTTTACCATTTTCCTACTTTAATCATGAATGTATTTACGAGATAACACACGGCTACAGAACGAATCGCTTCTACGCAAAAGATTTCGACAAAAAAAAAAAGCTTTTTTTTTCGCTCGCGGTAGTAGAGCAAGAAGGTGAGAAAGAAAGTGAGAGAGAAGGAGAAAAATAGAAAGAGAATTGAAAGGAAAGGGAGTAAGGAGAAGGGGTGGGTAAGAGGAAGAAAGGGGGTGGGGGGTGGGGGAGGAGGTATGTAGTAGAGGAAGATTGTGGAGACTTGGCCCGGCGCAAGATTATGATGGTCTTTTGAGCTCTTATTTGCTTTCCTAACACTGATCGTGGAATTAGGAGATTATTTAAAAGCTTGTAGACGGAATAATGCCCCCCGGGGAACCATCATATACCCTCAATAAACTTAGATTATTGGCTTAGGTAGGTGTAATCGGGGCGTGGAAATTGGCGGGCGAACACGCGCTAACCCAACACCTTCAAAGAGGTGAGCTTACACACTCTGAGAGGTTGTACATGGCATTACGGATTTAAATTCTACTAAATCGCCG